>NC_087219.1:5449617-5662375 GCF_015104395.2 Macrobrachium nipponense | reverse complement strand
ACCCTTCGCGTAACTAAAATTATAATGAGGTTTTACCTCTTTTACCATACCCTTAGGATCAAGCTTCAAATTCAAGAGCATTATCGATTGAACATCTGTCTTGGTATGGACCAAAAAACTATTACGCCCAAAGCGAGTTACTTCTGGGTCTCCCAACGTTGCCGATCTTCTGGCTTACCAACCTTTTCACCTTGAAGAGGTTGCCTCTCTACCATGTGTGGTGATAATTAACCACTTAGCTGGGTCTGGTGATCTGGATATTTTACTTATTCTACTAGCATCTTTTATTTCATTTGGTGGTTTATAAATGTCAAGATACCTAGGGACCTCTTCTGTCTCCACAAGTCCAACACTCATAGAATCCGACCTAAATTCTCTAAACGCTCTGTGAGCTCCTGATTCATTGTTGAAAATGATCCAGAATTCAAAAATAACCAAAATTTTTGCCAAGTTTATTCCTTAATTCTTTGATGTTGCCCAAATTTACAAAATTCCTTAAATATTGTGTCATAATTCCAGTCCAAAGGGACTGGTTTCACATGCAGAATGTTTGTAACAAGGAGCTCATTTGAAAAAGGCTCCAAAGTTACGATGGAGGAATTACCAGGTTTTTCCTTGTCTTATCCTTGCCTAAGTCGTCAACCGAAGGTCTAATTGATGTCGCCATAAGACGAAGGATTTATGATTCGTCCAGGTAGCCCCCCACCCACCATGGAGCCACATTTAGAGGACAGTGTAATCCCATACAGGGCTGCCACTAGGGGTACACCCAGATATACACCCCCACCCTCAGTGCTTAAGGCGTCATGATGTCCGTCGAGATCAGACCCAGCACTAAGAGCAGGGTTTGACATATAAATAAAACTTTTCCCCTCGCTCGAACCACGTTAGGTACTCGAAGTTTCTAGCGGGTGAGGTGGCAATGCCAACCATATCACCCTCCACCCAAATCCAACGAATAAGTCCAAATCATGTCCAAAAATCATCAAGCCAAAAAGTCATCAAACATAAAAATCTGTACCTTATAAGGGGGCGGGGGAGGAAGCAGAAGGATGAAATGTTTTAGTGAAAGGAAAAGAGCTGACTTATTTAGTTGGATCAACAGCTGGGCACCAAGGCCCAGCGAGAAAGTAGTTCCCACCAGGCATCAGGGCCCAGCTGCTGAACCCTAAGCCCCCCATCCTCGGCAAGGCTTCAGCATCTGGGGGGAATTTAGCTATTTGTATATTTATTTTTGGATTTTTCCTACTTGGGATAGCATAGATGTCACATTCTTCAATATTTTTGTATCTTTTCTTAAGCGAGTCCAACATATTCTTATCTATTAATTCGTCGTCATTATTTGGCAGGATTATTGTACCAGTAATACTATTTAGTTTATTATGCTTAGTGACTTTTATTTGTCCGTTATCTATGTTCGTAATTTGTAAGTAATTTTCGGATTGGGCTTTAGTAGTGGTTTCCACTATCCATGTATTTGTTTGCATTTGACGAAATTTCATGTTTTCTGTTGGGTATCTGGTCAGTAAATAATTTTCTAATTTTAAATTTGAAATTTTCTTTTCACTTTCTATTGTCAAAAATCTTGTCCAAGTGTCCTTTCCAAAAAGTGATTCAAATAAAGCTAGAGAAGGGCTAGGCTGAAATTTTCTTTTGATAAATCTTCTAGGCCTAATAAAAGGCTCCATGGTTGGTATATTTTGGGTTGAAGTGTCCAAAAGGGTGTCCTTGTTCGTTTCCAGGGTCAGATGGGAATTTAGTGTCATGGGGTCACATTTTCCGGGGGACTGAGATTAGATTAGATTAGATTATAAAATTTTTGGCACATAGCCAAGCGCCGGAGCCGAGGGGCCATTCAGCGCATATATATCTTTAAGAATAATAGTCACTGTCGTACAAACAAACATACACACAACCGATCTACCATACAAATCATTCATTCATAAAAACCAAACAAGAAACCTAAAACAATTAAGAGAAAATTACAATTCATAAAAAAGACCAATATTTTTTAAAAATGTCATAATTTGCTCTGCCTGAGCACCTTCACCTAAAATATCGCCAAGAGACTTATTTGCCAGCAAACAAGCTCTACGATTGTTTTCAAAAAGAGGGCACTCCACCAAAATATGCACCACAGTCAAATCCACATGACAAGTGGAACAGCGAGGAACCTGCCTATCCGCTCCACTCATCATTAGATACCCGTGAGTATATTTAGTTGTGGCCAATACGTAATCTAGCTAAAACTATCTCAGACCTTCTATCCATCCGGCTATGAGCCAAGGATGAACAGAAGGCCTAATCGATTTCAATTTAAGATTATTATCTAAAGTAGACCAGTGGGCCTGCCACTGGTCTCTACATAAAATCGAATGGTACTTTTAAAATCAGATACAGGGACGCCCATGTTGGAAATGTGCCTAAGCCTAGTTGCAGCCTTAGCAGCAGCGTCGGCTCGCTCATTCCCAACAATTCCAACATGGGACGGAGCCCAACAAAAACCTAACAGAAAATCCTCTTCTATTAATTAAAAGATAAAACCAATCTTGTACTTCTTGCACTAAAGGTGGCAAGAGACTAGGCTTTTTAGAGAAGATAAAACACTCAAAGAGTCGGTAAAAATGTAAAAACTGTTAGTACAAGAACTAAAAAAATATATTTAAGAGCAGTCAAAACTGCCAGCAGTTCAGCTGTAAAAACAGAAGAATTAGAAGGAAGCTTCTTTTTAATGATATTACCACTAGTCACTACAGAGCAAACCAACACCATCAGAACCCTTCGAGCCATCAGTATATATATGATGAGAATCACCATGTTCGGAAGCATGGTCCAAGAAACTTGCCCTCAACTGGTCACCAGAACTGTTGCTCCTGCTGTCCCTAATTGGGCAAATTTCTAGGCATGGTCTATTCCAAGGAGGAAATTTTGAGGGTGAAATTTCAGCTACTGCAGGGGGAAGTAATCCCACCTCCTGGCAGAGCTTGCTAGTCGGACCTCAAGAGGCTTTGGCAGTCTCAGTCTATTTGGGGCTCTGTCAGTTGGTTCTCTAACGAACTTATAGTTAGGGTTTAGCTTTGACGTAAGTATTCTTGATATGGCTCTCAAGCCTAATTCCTCCCTACGGATAAATAGTGGGGAAAACCTGACTCAATATGTAGGCTTTCTACTGGTGAAGTTCTATAGGCTCCCGTACAAATACGTAAAGCCATATTATGGACAACATCTAATTTCTGCAGTGGTTGTCTTGCACGCACAACCATAAACTTGGCAACCATAATCAATTTTGCTTGAGGCATAAAACCTGGTACATCCTCAAAAGGTGATTCGATCTGCCCCCAGTTAAAATTAGACACAACTTTAAGAAATATTAAGTCGAAGCTTCACGTTACATACAACTTCATTAACATGTTGAGTAAAAGTTAATTTTTTATCAAATGTAACACCTAGATACTTAATGCTATCTTCATAAGGTGAAATCGAATCGTTTAAAAACAAAGTAGGGATCTCTTCCACTCTTCTTAATCGACAAAATCGTATAGACTTGGTTTTTTTTCTTGGTGAAAATTTGAACCCTTTAGCACTGGCCCATGATGTTGAAGCATTAATAGCAGTCTGGATCATTTGACAAGCTTCAACAGCTGTGGACTTACTACAGATTATTGCATAATCATCAGCAAAGGCCAGACCATGCACCCCAACAGGAACTTGTTCTAGTAGACCGTTTACAGCTACATTAAAGAGTGTTGGACTAAGGACGCTTCCCTGAGGTAACCCTTCTTCTTGAGGGTAAGCAGAAGAAATGTAAGAGCCCACTCTTACTTTCAGGTAACGTTCTGACAAAAAATCTTTTAGACAATAGAACAAATTACCCACAACACCCCACTCTACAAGTTGCAAAAGGATACCCCCTCGCCAGGTAGTGTCGTAGGCTTTTTCTAGGTCAAAGAACACTGCAACAGTCTGGTTTTGCACAGCAAAAGCATTCTGTATCTCCCGAGTAAGGAACATCAAAGGGTCAGAAGTACTTCTATTTTTCCTAAAGCCAAACTGCCGATTAGATAAAAGATTCTTTGAATCCAAATACCACACAAGTCGAGCATTGAACCATCCTCTCATAAATCTTGCTAACACAACTAGTTAGAGCAATTGGCCTATAGTTCTTAGGAAGGAAGGAATCTTTAAAAGGTTTTAAAACAGGTACAATAATCGATATCTTCCAAGACTCTGGTGAAGTTCCTGAAAACCAAAAAACTGTTTTAAATGTCTAAAAGAAATTGTTTTGTACTTCTAGGCAAATTAAAAATCATTGAGTACAGTATATCATCTTCCCCAGGAGATGTTGGGGAAGATAACGAGATTGCATGATCTAATTCTTTCATCGGTGAAAGGGAGATTATACGACTCTGAATTTAAACTAAAACAGCAGGAACAACCGTGGTACCGTCCCTAATATTCCTGAATGCAGGAGAGTAATGTAGGGCACTAGATATATTGGAGAAATGCCTACCAAAGGTTTCTGCAACTTCTCCAGAATCAGATATGAAGCAGCCATCAATTTTCAAAAAAAAAAAAAATAGGCAAGGGAGATGGAGAAAATTTCCCTTGCAGCTTTCGGATTCTGTTCCAGACAAACGACATAGGGGAATCATATTTTAATTCACTTATATATCTGATAAACGATTCCCTCTTTGCCTGCTTAAAAGTTTTCTTTTGCTTAGCAAGAGCTCTTTTATAGATAATTTATTTACCAAGCAAGGATATCTACGATATCTCTTGTAGCAAGTTCTTGTTATCTTTCGGCTCAAGGCGCATGCATCACACCACCAAGGTACTAGAGGACGACGAGGCTTACCAGAAGTTCGAGGAATAGACAGCATGGCACCACACGCAATATACTGATTAAATACTCATAAGCGGATGTTGGGCTCTGAAAATCTTTTATATCTTGATCAACTTCAGTAGATTTTTTGAATAATCCCCAGTCAGCCTCCCCTACCTTCCATTTGGTAAACATGGAGATGGAATATTTTTCATAAACTTTAAGTGAATGGGCCAATGATCACTGCCATGATCTTCTATTCTGGTCTACTACCCACTGGTAATCTAACCTCAAGGACGAAGAGCAGATAGTGAGGTCAATGGCTGAGTCAGTATTATGAAAAACTTCATGTCTTGTAGGGGAACCATCATTCATTAAAGTGATGTCATTTAAGTCAAGCAGCTGTTCTCATTATTAAACCCACCGGTCGCAGTTTGGCTCACCCCAGAGGGTGTGCTTGGCATTAAAATCCCCCATCAAAATGAAGGGTTTAGGAAGCTGTCTATCAAAGTCTGTAGATCGTTTAATTCTAGCTGACGAGGATTATTACACCCTTGCGCATTCCTGCAATCTACTTTCTAATGATGGATCCAGGTATAAAGAACAAATAGTGATCCATTATAATTGAAAATTTGAACTGCACAAGCCTGCAACACAGTGTTCAACTGAACAACCCTATGATTAACAGACTTGCGGACTATGATGCCTGTGCCTCCCTGAGCATGTACACCTATCAGGGGTGGAGACCTATGGAATGAATAATTAAAACCCAAGTTGGGAGTGTGCTCTCCTAACTTTGTCTCCTGAAGACACATTGCAGATAGATCATGATCCCTAAACAGAACCCGAACTTGCTCTTCTATTTTGGTATTAAAGCCACGGATGTTCCACGTGCATGAGAGCCATTATTTAGAGGAAGGGATCTTAAAATTCCCTACTAATTTAGGAATCTGTGTCCTGGTGAGAGAGATCTTATCAGTTTTACCAGTACTATTTGACCTAGATCTAGGTGTTACAGATCTTTTAGAAGATGGGCTTTCACTTGCCCTTTCAGTTTTACTTTTGTTTTTCCTACGATTGCTGAGTGACCGTGAATGAGGCGAAGAGGGAGAAAGGGCCCTCTTCTGACGAATAAAGAGGGCCTCTATCTCCTCACCGTCATCTCCACGGTGCACTGTAATGACAGGATCAGGTGAGGGCTCAATGTCAGGCAATGTTCCTGACAGAGAGAAGTCATCAACAAATTGAGACCTGGCTTGAACCCTTGAAACAACAGGGTCCCCTGGCTTGACCAGTGTCTCTGCAACATGGGATACCCCACCAGGGGGGGCATGGGAAGCCCCACCAGGGGGGGCATGGGAAGCCCCACCAGGGGGGGCACGGGAGGCCCCACCAGGGGGGGCACGGGAGGCCCCACCAGGGGAGGCACAGGAGGCCCCACCAGGGGGGGCATGGGAGGTCCCACCAGGGGGGACACGGGGTACCCCTCTAGAGGGGCTGTGGAAAACCCCACCAGCGGGGCACCGGGGAGCCCCACCAGTCGGGGCACCAGAAGAGGCAGTATTTAATTGTTGAGCTTTCAAGGCATCCGAATAAGTTTTCCTGCCCAACAGCTTTCTTGGCCTGTCCACACTGATGTGTTCGTCAAGAGATTTTATTAATGCATCTTGTTCTTTCTTGAATGCACTACATTTCTTATCACGGGCTCGATGTTCACCCTTACAGTTTACACAAATTACTGGTCCAGAACATTCCTCGTGCTCAGGCTGGCCACACGATTCACAGAGTTTATTTCTGGTGCAAACATTAGAGGAGTGTCCAAAGCCAAAACATTTAAAGCACTGGAAGCACTCTCGGTCTATAAGACGAACTTTCATGATTTCACTATCAAGAATAACTTCAGATGGCAGAGAAGAACTTTTAAATGTTAAAATAAGCATCGATGAGCGAGGCACTTTAAAAACCTTCCAAACCACATCTGGACACATTTCCAAAATTTCCTCCTCATCCATTTCATGTAGATCTTCATTAAATATAACACCCTTCGCATAACTAAAATTATAGTGAGGTTTTACCTCTTTTATCACACCCTCAGGATCAAGCTTCAAATTTAGGAGCATTACTGACTGAACATTGGTCTTGGTATGAACTAAAAAAATTATTACGCCCAAAGCGAGTTACTTCTGGGCTCCCAACATTGCCGATCTTCTGGCTTACCAACCTTTTCACCTTGAAGAGGTTGCCTCTCTCACCATGCGTTGAGATAATTAACCACTTAGCTGGGTCTGGAGATCTGGAGATTATACTTATTCTATTAGGATCTTTTATTTCATTTGGTGGTTTATAAATGTCAAGATATCTAGGGACCTCTTCTGCCTCTACAAGTCCCAACACTCATAGAATCTGACCTAAATTCTCTAAAGGCTCTGTGAGCTTCCGATGCATTGTTGAAAATTATCCAAATTCAAAAAAAACATAATTATTGCCAAGTTTATTTCTTAATTCTTTGATGTTCCAAATTTACAAAATTCATTATATATCATGTCATAATTCCAGTCTAAGGGGACTGGTTTCACATGCAGAATGTTTGTAACAAGGAGCTCATTTGAAAAAGGCTCCAAAGTTACAATGGAGGAATTACAGGTTTTTCCTTGTCCTTATCCTTGCCTAAGTCGTCAACCGAAGATCTAATTAATGTCGCCATCAAGACGAAGGATTTATGATTCGTCCAGGTAGCCCCCACCCACCATGGAGACCACATTTAGAGGACAGTGTTATCCCATACAGGGCTACCCTAAGGGGTACCATCCAGATATACACCCCACCCTCAGTGCTTAAGGCGTCATGATGTCCGTCGAGATCAGACCCAGCACTAAGAGCAGGGTTTGACATATAAACTTTCCCCTCGCTCGACCACGTTAGGTACTCGAGTTCTACGGGTGAGGTGGCATGCCAACCATCCTCACCCTCCACCAAATCCAATGAGTAAGTCCAAATCATGTCCAAAACCAATCCAAAAGTCATCAACATAAAATCTGTATCTTTTAGGGGGAGAAAGCAGAAGGATGAAAAGTTTTAGTAAAAGGAAAAGAACTGACTTATTTAGTTGGATCAACAGCTGGGCACCAAGGCCCAGTGAGAAATTAGTTCCCACCAGGCATCAGGGCCCAGCTGCTGAACCCTAAGCCCCCCATCCTCGACAAGGCTTCAGCATCTGGGGGGTCCGGGGGACTGAGTTCCCGAGTCATATTCCATTTTTAGTTTTTTTTTTTAAATTACTGAGAAACCAACTGCAAGCCATGGTAAAAACTGGGTCTCCTCTCAAAGACTTCCCCCTCACCAAAGACACACAGCAGAGACCAACTCCCATATGTCCACTCCCTACCCTACCCCGAAGGGATGGCTCTAACATAACATGATTGGTTCAAGTGTAAGCAAAACCCGCTTGATAGGACCGAGGGCATAACTAGTATACAATCATCCCCACTCATGTTATTTTAGAGGGCAATCCAAATAAATTGCCGAGAGTCCTACCGTGGAGACTATACCTCCCCGGATTCCGTAGGCAAGTCCCCACATGTAGTCCCGCCCCAATAAATATTGATGTGGAATCACATCAATATCCTCAGGGTCCAAACATAATCGAGCGGCGGACCAAACCGCTATAGTCCCTGCCATTTGGATCAAGGTAAAGCCTAAGTTCAGAGACCCAGCTCCTACCTAACCTACAAGAGGGTTTTAGTGCAGAGAAGGAGGACAGCTAGGGGGAGCAACTGAGCGAAAGAAAGTAAGAGACTGGAAGATGATCAAGTAAGAGAAAAATTGAGACATTTAGATTCAAACTAGGAGATAATTCTCCCAGTTCGAAAGCCCTCTTGCCCGCTACGCATTTTCAACCACAGGTTGGAAATGCGTAACTCCGTCAAGGCAGTCTCAAATCAAGAGGGCCAACAGAAAGAGACCGACTTACGCAGACAATATATACGAAAAAGTGACTCCTGAAGCTTTTGGATTAATGGATGAAAGCTATTAAATCTTTTGACAGCTTCTAAAGTGCTTTTAGAATCAGAGTATATGACAAAATTAGTGTCACTACTTTGAAGAACTAAATCTAGGGCAGAGACTACAGCTGTTAATTCGGCAGTGAATATTGATGCAAAGTCAGGTAATTTAGCTGTATATGCTGTATCACCAAGGATAACAGCACACCCAACACCACTATCTGACTTTGATCCATCTGTATAAATCTTCACATAATTGGCATGGGTAACGTCGTGCTCTAAGAATTTTCCCCTAATCTCTTCTTCAGTACAATCCTTCTTCTTAAATGATTTCTTGCATACTAATGCTTCAGGAATAAGCCATGGAGGATTTACAGGATGTTTTACTTCCAGGACTTTCTGAGATTTGAGATGGTTATCCCTAACATCCTCATTCAGTCGAATTTGGAATGGTTTAGAAGCTCTTGTACCACAGAAATTCTGCGAGTCTGTTTCCTTAAGTACTTCAAAGGAGGGATTTTTGGGAGCACTTTTCATTCTAGCCACGTATTGCAACCCTAGCTCTTGCCTTCTTAGATCTAGGGGAAGATGATCTGTGTCGACATATATGCTCTCAACAGGAGAAGTTCTAAAAGCCCCTGAGCATGTTCTCAACCCCATGTTCTGTACAACATCCAATTCCTTTAGCTTGGTTTTACAAGCTGAGGAATGGATCTGACAGCCATAGTCTAGCTTGGATCGACACAGTGAGTCATATAGCCTCAAAAGGGATTTTTTATCAGCCCCCCCAACTAAAATCAGAAACAACCTTTAAAATATTCAAAGATTTTTTCACATTAATCTTTAGGGCATTTATGTGGCTGGCCCATGTAAGTTTGTGGTCAATGATCATTCCCAGATATTTTACTTCACTTTCATAAGGAATGATAGATCCTCTTAAACTAAGTGTGGGAACTACTTCCACAAGCCGGCATCTGGTAAATCTTACTGCAACTGTTTTGGAAGAGGAGAATTTAAAACCATTCTCATCAGCCCACTTAGTAATTGCGTTAATAGACCTTTGCAGATGTTTACATACTGACAATGAATCATATCCTGTGCAGTATATTGCAAGGTCATCCACAAAAAGTGAGCATTTAACAGGAGGCAAGATTTTTTCAACCACACTATTTATTGCCACTGAAAAGAGTGTTACACTTAAAACGCTTCCTTGGGGAACTCCTTCCTCCTGCACAAAAGGTTGGGAGAAAGAGTTTCCCACTTTTACCTCAAAAAATCTGTCCGTTAAAAAGGAATATATAAATCTGATCATTCTTCCACATATGCCCATCTTGTGCAATTTTTTCATGATGCCAATTCTCCAGGCAGTATCATATGCTTTTTCGAGGTAAAAAAATACTCCAATGGTCTGATATTGTTTGCCGAATCCTTGCTGGATTTGGTTGGTCAGCCTCAGCAACGGATCAAGGGTGGAGCGGTTTTTCCTGAAACCAAATTGAAATGATGATATTAATCCTTTAGTTTCTAAGTGCCAAACTAGTCTAGTATTTATCATTTTCTCCATCAGCTTACACACACAGCTGGTTAGAGCTATTGGTCTATAGCTGGTGGCTAGGGAAGCATCTTTATTAGGCTTTTTAATTGGAACAACTATGGATATTTTCCAGTCGTTGGGTAAAATTCCAGTTTCCCATATTTTGTTTATAATCTTCAGTAAATATTTTTTGGCATCGTCTGGGAGGTGTTTAAGCATTTCATAAATGATTGTATCCTCACCTGGAGTTGTGGATTCACTAGAGGAGAGTGCCTCCCGTAATTCTCTCAAGGAAAACCTGTAGTTGTATTGTTCAGATTTTCCTGAATCGAATTCCAGAATTCCTAATTTTTTGAAATTCTCGAGAATAATTCTTGGCGCTGGAAACTTCAGAAAAGTGTTTTCCTAGCTCATTGGCAACTTCAGTGGGCTCTGTGATCAGTGTCTCATTTATTTTTAATGAGGGTAATGGGGACGCCACAAATTTCCGACTCAGTTTCCTTATTTTGCGCCACACCACTTTAAGTGGAGTCTTTGAGTTTATTCCATTAATATAGTAGAGCCAACTTTCTCTTTTGGCTCTCTTATAAAAGCAGCGTTGCTTGGCTAAAGCACGTTTGTAGATTAATTTAGACCGAGGAGAACCACTAGTTTTGTAACGTCTGTAGCACTTCCTAGTAACTTTCCTCAGAATACCACAAGTCTTATTCCACCAGGGAACTGCAGGTCTACGAGGTTTGCCTTTTGTTTTGGGAATCGAGCCTTCAGCAATCTTCAGAGTAGATTCAATAAAGTAATCATAAGCATCTAGATGAGAATGAAATGACTCAAACTCCGTATCTAATATGACGCCCTTACTGAATTTATCCTAATCTGCTTCCTCTACCTTCCACTTCCTAAACTTCAGATGGACCATTCACAGCATATTTCAAATGGATCGGGTAATGATCACTCTCATTTAAATTTTCGTTAACAGACCAACCAAAATCAAGGTGGATACTTGGTGAAGAGATACTAAGGTCCAGTGCAGAGAAATGATGATCATGAATGCTGTGGAAAATCATTGACCCATTATTATATAGGATAACATCAGTCCTATCAATAACGTCAATTAATTTCCCTTTACTGTCTAGAAACTGACTTCCCCAAAGGGGGTTGTGGGCATTAAAACCACCTAGGAGAAGTAAAGGAGCTGGAAGTTGATTAATTAAGGACTGAATATCTTCACTGTTAAAAACAAGATCTGGTGGAAGGTATAAGTAGCAGACTGTTATCCTCTTTTCCATGATGACTGAAATAGCAACAGCCTGTAGAGTTGTATTTAATTGTATTATGGAGTACTGCAGAGCTTTATTAACAATAATTGCAGCACCTCCATGGGCTCGATCACCACTTGGGGGAGAGGAGTTAAATATTGAATAATTTAGTACAGGATTATAAGGAGAGTTACCTAACATAGTCTCCTACAGGCATATAATCCCTGGATTGAATTAATGAATTAAGACTTTAAGGTCTTCTGCACGGGCTCTGAGACCTTTACAGTTCCACTGAAGGATATCGAACATGAATGTTAAGGTGGTAAAAAGTGCTACTTCCCACTCCTTAGAGGGGAAGTACTGTTCCTAGTGTGGAGAGGAAAGTTCTCCTTTATAAGTGACTGTTTCTTTAATCCCTTTTCATTTGAATTGGAATTTAAGAGTTTTTGGCTGATCATATTTCTGGATATGATTCTGATCAGAATTTCTACTGTGATTCTGCGAATCAGAAGGTTCATTTGTCTTAGGGTGGCAAGACTGATCAGAACTCGTATGTTTTTGGGCTGAAACAGCTTTTGGAACCACCTTTCTAGGTGGAGAGATCTCTTCCAAAACACTGAACCCATTTGAGGTTTTTATTTTAAAGCCATCATTATTTGGGGATGTGTTTTTGGTGGTTGCAATTATAGTTTTGTTTTCATTTTTATTTGTGGCTGTGACAATTGATTGCTCTGAAGTAGCTCTACCTAATTGGGATTGGTACCTTGGCTTATTCTTGTTGGAAGTGTTTTTGGAACAGCTTCCTGAATTATTCATTGATTTTGGCTCCCTTATTTTGGTAGGTGAGCCTGCAATTATCATATTAGTCACCTTTGTATTGACTTTGGTAGGTGAGTTTTCTGTACTTCTTGAAGTACAACTTTTGGTGTTGGACTCCAAGGCACTAGCAGATGAAAATTTCTTGACAGATTGGGGATTTTCATTATTTACAGTCCGTGGAGTAGCAGGTATGTGACGCCAGTTATCAGTTGCCTTACATTGCTGGAACTTTTCATAAGTTTTATTACTGAAGCATAGGTAGAGTTGGCACTTTTGTTTGCCCCCATTACCACACACTTTGCTTCGCCAATGCTGACATGTTCATTGTCAGCCACTGCCTATACAACTTCTTCAAATCTGTATCTGAGGCAAGTCCTAGAATTTGGAGAGTGGTCACCCTTACATTGAAAACAGTATTGGGCTGCTACACACTCGTCAAAATTATCATGCTCCGCAGAGCACACAGAACATCTTTTGTTGTTTTCACATGAGTTTTGAATGTGGCCATATTCAAAACATTTGCGACACTGTTTAGGATTTCTTTTATATCTTTTAATCTGCATCCTCTCATGGCCAACGAGGAGAAGGTTGCGGGGCCCGCCAGCTAATGTCATTTTTTAAGGACAGGACTTTGATATTCATACCACTTAATAAGGTGACTTGGGACATCTCCAAGCCGCATATAATATTAGCCTCTGACCTTCGGTTTTGTGACGCCAGGGCGATTTCTCCCGAAAATAACCATTTTTCAAATTCTATCTCTTCCCTTGATATTTGATATTAAGACCTAGGATTAATATCATATATAGACCTGATGTAGACCTCCAATCGAATGAGGAGTTTTTTTTCTAAAAGTAATTTTTTTTGCTAGATATGAATTTTTCAATATGGTAAAAAAAAAAAAAACTATAAATCAGGAGAAAAAAAATTATAAAAAAGAAGACGAAACAAAAACTGGAAAAAAGGGCTTCATTTGATTGTTCTGTAACGTCTTTTGGAGTTATATACCAAATTCCAAATTTATAGCTTCAAAACTAAGTGAGAAGATAGATTTTGAAGGTCAATAAGTATAGTTTTGAGATACGAGCGTTCAAAGTTTTCCTTCGTATTTCTATAAAGACAATGTTAATAAATAATAATTATTATGAATGTATATTTCTTTTTTGTGTATTAATAAACCAAATCTATTTATTTATCATAATTTAATCATAAATGTTGACCCCTTTGCTCATATATCGTAGCCTAGGGGCACTGCTTGAGGCAAGATGGGGCACTCCTTCCTACGCAACTCTCTCTCCCCCCTTCACTAACTCAGCTTATTACAGCGAATTTTCTTCTTCGGTATGCGAGAGGTTTTCCTTGTATTTTCTTCTTTGGCATGATGAAATTCTTGCCGAAACAAAGATAAACAAACGTACATGCAAGAGAATGTCAGAGGTGAAACTCGAAGGTGTACTCTCTTTTTACAAAGACAATTTAATAAATCATGATTATTATGAATTTCATATTCCATTTTGGGTATTAAAAAACCAAAACTATGTTATTTATCATAAATGAAGATCTCTTTGCTCAAAGATCGTCGCCTTGGGCACAGTGTGACGTGTGCTTTCAGGCAAGACGGGGGCGTTACTATGCAACCCTCCCCTCTCTCTTCACTAACTACGCATATATTATGATATTCTGTAATAATACTTGAGCGATTTTTCTTCATCTGTATGTTAGCGAAATGTTTTCCTTGTCTTTTTCTCATTGGCATGATGAAATTCTTGCCGAAACATACATAAACATACGTAAAAGCAAGCGAATGTCAGAGGTGAAACTCGGACGTGTAGACTACTTGAGGTTTGTGTTCGCACTGAATCATGATTGGACTTGGTAGCCGACTGAAGTCTCCCTTCTTGACTCGGGGGAATGTCTACAAATGCCAATTCTCCCAATTTCTTTGACAATAATTATCAAAATTTACGATAATAGAAGAAATATTGCATTTTCTTGTACGGATCAATGTTTTGGGCTTATTGAGTTACGTTAACTAATTACCCTGTAACTACGAAAGTAGGAGGAATTTTGACGAAATATTTCGTATAAGTATTCTCAATTGCCATATAAAGCTCCATGAGTTTTTTCATAACTTTGCATTTTTCGCCCTATACCCCCATACATAAGGGTTCCAGCCGGCCCCCTTAAAAGGATAGATGCATCCCCTTCGAGTTTTTTTTACGTGAGATACACAAGGAGGACATCGATGGAGAATCTCTTCCTCTTCAAAAACATGCAGGTCTTTTGAGTATACTACCCCTTTCAGTGTGTTAAAGAATCTATGCGATGCAATACATTCGATATTTCCACTTTCAGGAGGTTTAAAATTCGAAAGCAAAATTGCTTGGGTTTCGTTACCAGCTTTTATTAGCAAGTTCTTTCCATAACGTTTTATATTTCCAATGGGAATGGAACCTACCTTGCTCTCGATACATTCAGCAGCCTTTATCAAATTTTTTCCTCCCTCCTTGTAGCTAGCAACATGCCATATAGGGATAGGAAGCGCTCTGGTACATGGGGCTGGTCCATGTTCTTCGTTCTTAGGGATAAAATCAAATGGCTCATCATTTAAATTTTTCACTGAAAACACTTTCATGCTAAGAACCGAATCATTAATAATGTCACCATGGAGTCTTTGTTGTGCCTCACTAGCTTCCAAGGGTGAGGAAAATTTAACATAAGCAGAAAATGACTGCTTGTCTTTTTCCAGAACTAATTTCATTCTTTCCACTTTACCAAATTGTTTCATTACACTGTACAAACACTCATAATCTAATGACAAGTTTATATTAGTGCAATGAAGGACTCTATTATTAGGATCAAATCCACCAGATTTACTAACACCCTGGTGTCTCAGTGTTTGGTTCTGTCCGATAGCCGAGCTCATATCCATCTTCAAGCCAGAAGTCGTTGCCAGTGCCAGTAAGTCGTTGGATCCAGGGGAGGGAAAACTTTTGTCCAAATCCATAGAATAATGCTGGTTCATATTCAGAAGTCCAAAAAGTGCGCACCCAAAATCCAAGAGCCCCACTGAGACCCCAACAGCACATCAGAAACGGAAACCAAGGCAGCCTAAAATGCCCAAACTCCCCACCCCAACAAACTGTACAAGCCCACAAAGCGATCCCAAGATACTAAGCACGCACACACCAGACCACCTCACACAAACCGGCTCACCTACACACCCAAAACTGCTTGGTTTTATCAAGAAAGTATCATGGATCAGTCAGGTATTCACATTCTCCACCAATGGCACAAGTGAGAGTTGATTCCCAATAGTCCACCCCATACCCTACCCTTTCGGGATAGCATCAATATGCTTGCAGTGGCCCCTGCTGGGAGTTCTGCCCCCACTAATGGGGACAGACTCCCCACTCCAAACGTATTGGTGGGCTTCCGGACAGAAGCCAGGAGTCCCATCCCCAAACACCAGCCACCCCTGGATTCCAATGGGCTGATCCCTGGAGATGGTTCCGCCCTCAAGATGGCAATAGGAAAATCCCATCACTATCTCTTAGGTCCAAACCATATTGGGTGGCGACTCAACCACCACAACTCCCACAATTAGCTTCGAATGCAAACCCCTTCCAAAGCACGATCCCTTCTCAGACTCACCTAAGCAGTAAAATTTTTCAAAAAGTGGAAAATTCCACTAAATTACTCCAAAACATTTCTAATATTTTAAATACATCAGACTCTTGGACTCAAACCCGGGAACAAATTCCAGGGGTTCAAGAGCCCCCTCACCACGTCAAGGTGGTCTCACTTTGAGGGGGACCTTCACAATGCACTCACCAGTAGATATTCTAATGCTGCTGGAAACCTCCATATGTTAATCATTTGCCTCCAAGCAGCATCATATAACTATTTTTTTTTATTGAGAAATCTTATGATACTGCTTGGAGGCATAGCATTCTTAAGATAATTCATGACTGTGGTCTACGAGGAAAACTGCCTCTATTCATTAAAGCATTCTTGAAATGCAGAAATTTTCAAGTTTAAGTGGGTAGCACATTATCAGACCAGATGCCAAGTGAGTGTGCTTAGTGTCCCACTTTTTGCCTTAGCAATAGATTGTGTCGCATCAGTTATACCCACGGATGTATTTGTTAATAGTCCTAAAGGGAGCATTGACTTAAACCCTTTTAGGACCACATGTTTGGTAACATAGATCAGAGCGAGGCACTGAGTGACTTTCTTTACCAACCCCCCACCCCCCCACCTCTCTCTCTCTCTCTCTCTCTCTCTCTCTCTCTCTCTCTCTCTCTCTCTCTCTCTCTCTCTCTCTCTCTCACACACACACACACACATCACAATTACCTAAGGTAGCTAAATCAGACTTGTGAATTTTAAAAAATACATTTACTTAGGAATAAAAGAATTAACTAAATAAATAAAAGAAAAACTCCAGACAATGCACCACTGTTATCTCAATTCAAACAGGGAGCACAAATAACCCGGGGATTGGACAAATTCCGTCCACCTTTCTCTACAATAATTAGACATCAGTAAACAAAAATAGACCACTAGAAAGTGATAAAACTGTCTAAAATTAACACCACTCCATTAGGGGGAATTCCAATTCTAGACTTCCCAGATCAATACCAGACCTGTCAGAAACGTTCATTTCAGCAGTGAGCACTAGCACTTGACTAAACACAACAAAATATATACGGCTATTCGCAAAAGAAGGCCACTTCTCTGACTTGGGTGCTTCTTTGCACGAACTTTCTCACAAGACAGTCCCTTTGATATGTCGTCACTGATTCATCACAACAGATGTGTGACGTCATATATAGTGAATAGTCACACCCATTAAAATGTACCCAAAACCAGAGCCTTGCTTCTGCTCATGCACAGACACAAACCGTGGCCTGTCTTTGCTGAGGCAGCAACCTTCGACATCGAACCATCCAGTCAACATTTCCGGACCTCGCCTTTTCTCCGTGGGAGCTAACACTGAATCTATCATTTCAAAGAAATCTGCCTATCAACCATATTGAGTACCTTATTTGTAGATGATCATTCAATATATGTTGCAGAAAGGAATTTACAGATGACAATAAATAAGATAGTAAACTGGGCAGAACAGCAGGGATGTAAAATATCAGCCAGTAAGACTACTGTTATACATTTTTGCCACATTCGAGGAGTAAACCCCGACCCAGACCTTTATCTGTATGACCACAGAATACCCTGTGTCAGAGGTACGGGTCTTAGGCCTTATATTCGACAGAAAACTCAATTGACTACCCATCTGAAACATATTAAAAATAAATACCTTGAAGCTTTAAGTATTTTGGAAGTATTATTTAGTACTAACTGGGGTGCAGACAGCCAGACAATTATAAGACTGCACCATTCTCTTATTAATTCAAAAAAGTTCCTTTATGGATGTGAAATATATTCTTCTGCATCATCTAATCATCTTGCAATCCTAGATTCAGTGCATCATCCTGGTATATGCTTGGCAACAGATGCCTTCCGATCTTCTCCCATCTTAAGTTTATTGATAGATGCGGGAGGAATCCCACTTGAGTTATACTGCCAATCATCAATTATCAGGTATTGGTTTAGGGTTCAGAGAATCACTAGCTCTAAAGCCTTTGATGCAACAAATAGAAATTCTATGAATATATTAAGAAATCCTGTATGTCCAGTTAATTTACCAATTACCTCAGCATGGAAATTACCTGTAATTAAATTTTGTAAATATTTTAAAGGTATTAAAAGAGAAATCAGATACAGAAATTAGAGCATTATTTTTAGAACATACTGCAGAGCGCCCAGCCTCTACATTTGTTTTTACAGATGGCTCCAAAACTGATGATGGTGTCTGATATGGAGTTTTT
Organism: Macrobrachium nipponense; assembly: GCF_015104395.2. Classification (NCBI taxonomy): domain Eukaryota; kingdom Metazoa; phylum Arthropoda; class Malacostraca; order Decapoda; family Palaemonidae; genus Macrobrachium; species Macrobrachium nipponense. Next base: position 5,644,052 of record NC_087219.1, on the reverse strand, counting down.
AGTGATGATTTTAGCCGCAGAGGAGCACTACCCATCATAGCATCGAACTTCACAGAAGAACTGTGTGGAATTTTAACATCATTGGAACATATTGCAACCCTCCAGAATTCTAAAAATATCACCACCTTTTGTGATTCCAAAAGCACATTACAGGCACTAGAAATTTTCAATACAGATCATCCATTTACATTGAAAATCTCACAGTGGGTATTTCTACATCACCATAGAGGGATATTACTATATCTTTTTGCTGGGTCCAAGTGCACGTAAATATATATGGAAATGAAAAAGGAGACCAACTAGCTAAATCAGCAGCAACCAATCTGATACCAAGAGCAATTGCTGTACCTTATAGAGACTTTTTTTCCTCATATATCAAAGTTCATTGCAAGATTATGGGAACAGCATTGGAACAAAGTAGGACCAAATAAAATGTAAAAGTTTGCCACACTTACACACCCCTGGAAATATGACTCTATGTCTAGGAAATGGGAAGTAACGATATGCCGTGTCCGTATAGGACATTCAAGATTGACTCATGGGTATCCAATGAGCGGTGAATATCAACCATACTGTGACGATTGCCTTTTCCCGATGACTATTAAGCATAGTTGAATGTCCTAGTCATTGGGAACTGAAGAGAGCAGCACTTTAAAGACAAAAGAGATAGAGATGGTAATTACAGTTTGGTAAAGATATTGGGTGAAGAAGCACAGTATGATTATGAGTGTGTTAGTGAGTTTTTAAAAGAAGTTGGTGTTTTTAAAGAAATTTAGGTATTTTACTTCTGTGTGTTTATGTGTGTGTATACGTATATGATTTTAGTTTTTAACTGTGGTGTTGTTTACTGTGTATGTGCGGCTTTGTGTTAGTTGTAGTACAATAACTGATGTGGAATTTTAAGAGTTTTTTTATGATGTGTGTGTAAGTGTGTGTTTTCCCAAGTTGGTTGTACAAACTGTTTCATTCGGTGTCAATGATCCTGGTAGTTACGACGCCAGATATCTATTGGTTATTCATTCTTCTTCAGCTTCCTCATCTAACTTTAAAATTTTAGATTCGGTGGATCATTCAGGCATTCGTATAACCACAGGAGCTTTTGGAATGGAATATGAAATTTAGGCTTGAAGCCAAGCACTGGAATCCATAGGGATTATTCAGCGCTATAATGAAACTGGTTTGACATGAATGAAACTGGTTTGACATGAATATTTATGTTGATGATTTTATAAACTAAATAAATACAGGCAATTTTAAAATTATGATAAAAACGGATATCCGTCATAAAAATTATAACTTCGCATTTCGTGAGTGCAAACTAGTAAAATACTTATACATACATATACCATACACATACTCATATTCATATAAGTATGCTTATATAAACAACTTCAGTGTATACACTACACTTTGCAACGTACCGGGCGGTCAATATTAAATTTCATTAAAAAGGTTAATGTCTCTATGGAATCCAACAATTCTATTAACAGCTACATCCAGACCAAGCAGTTCTACTATATCCCATGCCACTAACCCATGTCTCTGTTGTGCTGTAGAATACCTATGGCAATGGCATATAATGTGTTCCACAGTAAGAGGAGAGTCACACTGCATACAGACTGGTGCAGGTACCCCCTCCAACAGGAATCGGTGGGTCAATCGAGTATGGCCAATTCTTAGACGACATAATACAGTTTCTACCCTACGATTTTGTTGGAAACCAGAGGGCCAATGTTCAATACTTTGTCGGATCTTCCTGTACTTTTTATTGTTGGTCAGATGGGGAGAGGACCAACGTGCTTGCCATTTATTTTTAACATATGAACGAATAGTCCATTTCATGTCAGTGGAAGGAATATGGTGGAAGAGAATGTCTTCTTTATTAATGACATATCTTGCTTCATGGTCAGCAAGTTTGTTACCAGCAATACCCACATGGGAAGGAACCCAGCAAAAATGGACAGATTTGAATTTGGAAGCAAGCCTATATAACCATTCTTGAATATGTTGAACAATTGGATGTTTAGGGTTATACTGCTGAATGGCCATGAGTGCACTATAAGAATCTGAGTAAATGGTGAAATTATTACCCTGTAGAGTACAAGCAATCTCAAGAGATTTGGCTAATGCAGTTAATTCAGCTGTAAAAATGGATGCATTATTTGAAAGTCTGCCCACATACGAGTTATTACTATGAACAACAGCACAACCGACACCACTTGATGTCTTTGATCCATCAGTAAAAAGTTTAACAGAACCCAAATGCTTTCGGTCATGATCAAGAAAACAAGCCTTCACTTCTTGGACAGTAACAGATTTTTTAACCACAGTTTTTTTTACAGACCGATGGTTCTGGGGTCAATCAAGGAGGCAGCTTAGAGCAATGTATTGCCTTAATTTTTTAGTCTTTCATAGGCACACTGTCAACTGCAGCATTAATTCTCAAATGAAAAGGCTTGGATGCTCTAGCATTTGCAAACTGCTGTGAATTGTTTTGGTTAAGGATAGATGCTGCCGGGTTTTCTGGAGAACCTCTTAGTTTGAACATATACCGCAGTCCCACTTCCTCTCGACGTAAGTCTAGAGGGAGCTCTTCTGTGTTGGTATATAAGCTTTCAACTGGAGATGCTTTAAATGCTCCAGAGCATATTCTCAGACCAGCATGATGAACTACATCCAACTCCTTAAGCTTGCTTGCACTTGCTGAAGAGTAGACTTGGCAACCATACTCGAAGCTTTGATTTACATAAAGTGTCTTATAACCGTAAAAGTGACCTCTTATCAGCACCCCAATTAAAACCTGAAACTACTTTTAAAATGTTAAGGGACTTCTTCACCTTAATTTTCAGAGTCAATATGACTACCCCATGTTAGTTTCATATCAAAAATCATTCCTAAAAACTTCACCTCCTCCTCATATGGTTTTCATTCCTAAAAACTTCACCTCCTCCTCATATGGTTTTAGTGTGTCTTTCAGCCTAATATTTGGGATGGTTTCCTTTCGGGTACACCTAGTAAAACGAACTGCCACAGTTTTATTAGGGGAGAATCGAAAGCCATTGTCATCAGCCCAATTGCTGATTGCATTAACTGACTTTTGCAGAAAATTACAAGCTGCAATAGCATCATAACTAGTGAATAAATAGCAAGGTCATCCACAAACAAAGATGTCTTTACTGGAGGAGACACACATTCAATAATGCTATTTATAGCCACAGCAAATAAAGTGACACTCAACACACTGCCTTGTGGGACACCCTCCTCTAGCTCAAAAGCATTAGACAAGGTGTTTCCAATTCTTACTTTAATGAGTCTATCACTTAGAAATGACCTGATGAAATTTAACATATTACCTCGTATTCCCATGTCATGAAGCTGCTTAATTATACCAAAACGCCAAGTAGTGTCATAAGCTTTTTCAAGGTCGAAGAAGACTCCTATAGTCTGACAGCGTTTTGAGAAACCTTGCTGAATTTGGGTTGATAATCTTATTAGTGGGTCCACAGTGGAACGATTTCTCCTGAATCCAAATTGGACATATGATAACAAACCATTTTTTTCTAGAAGCCACATCAATCTAGAATTCACCATTTTCTCAAACAATTTGCATACACAACTTGTAAGAGATATTGGCCGATAGCTTGTAGGAAGATGAGGATCTTTCAATGGTTTCTTTATGGGAACAATGATGGCAACCTTCCAAGAAGGGGGGAGAATACCAGTTTCCCATATTTTGTTAAAGATTTTAAGGAGATACGATTTAGCCGATTCTGGGAGATTTTTCAGCATGTTATAAAGAATGTTATCATTCCCAGGGGATGCTGATACAGATGATGACAGAGCATCCCTAAATTCCCTCAAAGTTAACTTGGAATTATAAGATTCACCATTTCCAGAATTTAAATTAAGGGAAATGGCTGAATTCCTAATATTCTGGAACTGAGTTGAATAGTTCCTGGAACTCGATACTTCGGAGAAAAAATGCTCACCCAGTTTTTCAGCAACTTCATTAGGCTTGGTGACAAGGTCTCCATTGATTTTCAAACAGGGTGTTGGTGTTGGAACATACTTGCCACTTAGCTTTCTAATCTTTTTCCACATCAATCTGGTTGGGGTCTTAGAATTTATGCCATTTACATAAAAAAGCCAGGATTCTCTTTTGACTTTTTTAAAATATTTTCGCTGTTTTGCCATAGCTCGTTGGTAAATAGATTTTGCTCTTGCAGACTGACTGGATTTATAACGCCTGTAACATTTCCTGGTAATTTTCCTCAAATTACCACAGGTTTTATCCCACCAAGGGACACCTTTGGTCTTAGGTATTGAGTTTTCAGCACTATTTAATATTTCGGAGGCAAAGTACTCATAAGCCTTATATGGCATTTGAAGGATTCAAATTCCTAGGGTAGGTTAATGCCTTCTTGAAATTTTACCCAATCTGCTTCCTTTTCCTTCCATTTGATAGGATAAATCGAGGGGGCATTTCTCACAAACTTAAGATGAATGAGAAAGTGATCACTGTCATGTAGAAACTCATCTACAGACCAATTAAAATCAAGATAGAGAAGAAGAGCAAATACTTAAGTCTATAGCAGATGAACCACCTGTGTAGAGATTATGGTATGTCATAGCACCATCATTAAAAAGTGTAAGGTCATTATTATTAACAATGTCATCAATGATCCTACCCTCTGTGTCTAAAAAATCTCCACCCCAAAGTGGATTGTGAGAATTAAAATCACCAAGTAGTAAAAAAGGAGGAGGAAGTTGATTGATTAAACCTTGAATGTCCAAGAGTGAACCTACATCTTGGGGGAAGGTAAAGAGAGCAGATTGTGACTTCACGGTCAACAGTAGCCCGGATAGCAATTGCTTAAAGCTGGGTGTTTAGGGGAACCATAAAATGTTGCAATGCTTTAGTAATAATTATTGCAACACCTCCATGGGCGCGATCCCCATCAGTGGGGTTCATTTTGTAGATTTCATAGTTTACACCTGGATTGTATACTGAATCCCCCAATTTAGTTTCTTGAAGACATTCAACCCCTGGGTTATGCTCACTCAGTAATACCTTTAATATTTCTGAACGAGTCCTTAGTCCTTTACAGTTCCATTGTAAAATGTCCAGATTGAATTTTAGTGCTAGGATCTACCAAGGGAAATTCTATATTGATCTATACTAGTTTTTTTGTTTATTTTCCTTATGGGACTTTATAAGAGTTTCTTTAGATTGTCTTGAGATATGTGGCTTATGATTATGTTTTTTATTAACTTTTTGATATGGAGGAGAGTGGACTTCCACTACTATTTTCTTTTTATCCAAGGAACTTGATTCCTTGGTTGTTTCAGGGGCAGGAGCATCTTCACTTTTGTTACATTTTTTATGGGGTTTGGATATCTCCACCCTTTGAGCAGGTGGAGGAGAGGATGAAGGAGTTCTGTCTCTCTTTGGCCCTCTAGTTTGTTCTTGTTCCATTTCTTAATGGGTTTCTTGCTGAAGAGATGGAACAGACACAGGGAGGATTTCATCAACTGGAATGGAGTCTATAACAGCAGGCACATCTTTCTTGGATAGGGGTGCTTCAACCCTAGCCGGCCTGTCACCTAGATCAGATGACTGGGTTTCAGTAATTCTAGGTTTTACTGCAGGTAGAGGTGCTTTAGTTTTCATAGGGTCTACAGAATTTAGAGCCATAGCATAGGGCTTTGTCTGACCAATTAACTTCCTGGCGTAACTAATACTTATATGTTCAGAATTAGCTTTACATAAAGCTGCCTCTTCATATTTATATTGGCTGCACTTTTTATTGAATGGGGTATGATTCTCTTCACAATTAATACATTGTGGATGTTTCGAACAAGGACCATGTTCAGGAGCCGAGCAATTATTACAAACTTTATTGTTTTTACAGAATCTGGATGGATGGCCATATTGAAAACAGTTGTAGCACTGCAGAGGTTTGGATAAAAATGGTTTGACTTTGACCCTTTCGTTTCCAAAATTGATGTAAGATGGTACATCAGAGTCCTCAAACGTTAAAATGACCATATTTGCCTTTGGAACCTTTTTTTACCTTCCATACAGAAGTTGGACTGATTTCTAAAATTTCTCTTTCTGTCAGTTCACAAAGGTCTCTATCAAATACCACTCCTTTACCATAACTAAAATTCATGTGTGGTCTAATTTCTTTTATCATATCATCTTTCTCAAATTTCTTCATTGTCAGCATGTATGACTGTCTTTGATTTAGCATGAATTAGGACACTGCCTTTGCCAAACCTTGAGATGTTCCCCATGTCAATACAGCCAACCTTTTTATGGATGTATCTGCTAAAATTTGTAGTAATTATAATTTTCCTCCCTAGCAGTTACTACCAACCACATTGGAGGTTTTGGTGTTCTTTCAAAGTGTCATCGTCATTCAAATTTGGCTGAGACACTTGTACCCATTGTGATGGTCTGTAAATATCCATATTTTTAGATTAGATTAGATTATAAAATTTTTGGCACATAGCCAAGCGCCGGAGCCGAGGGGCCATTCAGCGCATTTATATCTTTAAGAATAAAAGTCACTGTCGTACAAACAAACATACACACAACCGATTAACATACAAATCATTCATTCATAAAAACAAAACAAGAAGCCTAAAACAATTAAGAGAAAAATTAAAATTCATAAAAAAGACCAATATTTTTTAAAAATGTCATAATTTGCTCTGCCTGAGCACCTTCACCTAAAATATCGCCAAGAGACTTATTTGCCAGCAAACAAGCTCTACGTTTGGTTTCAAAATGAGGGCACTCCACCAAAATATGCACCACAGTCAAATCCACATGACAGGTGGAACAGCGAGGAACCTGCCTATCCCCTCCACTCATCATTAGATACCCGTGAGTATATTTAGTGTGGCCCAATCCATCGTAATAGTTAAAACTATCTCAGACCTTCTATCCATCCGGCTATGAGGCCAAGGATGAACAGAAGGCCTAATCGACTTTAATTTAGATTATTATCTAAAGTAGACCAGTGGGCCTGCCACTGGTCTCTACAATAAAATCGAATGGTACTTTTAAAATCTGAAACAGGGACGCCCATGTTGGAAATGTGCCTAAGCCTAGTTGCAGCCTTAGCAGCAGCGTCGGCTCGCTCATTCCCAACAATTCCAACATGGGACGGAGCCAACAAAACCTAACAGAAAATCCTCTTCTATTAATTAAAAGATAAAACCAATCTTGTACTTCTTGCACTAAAGGGTGGCAAGAGACTAGGCTTTTGAGAGAAGATAAAACACTCAAAGAGTCGGTAAAAACAAAAATGGTTAAAAACCATTGTTTAGTACAAGAACTATAAAAAACATATTTAAGAGCAGTCAAAACTGCCAGCAGTTCAGCTGTAAAAACAGAGGAATTAGATGGAAGCTTCTTTTTAATTATATTATCACTAGTCACTACAGAGCAACCAACCACCATCAGAACCCTTCGAGCCATCAGTATATATATGATGAGAATCACCATGTTCAGAAGCATGATCCAAGAAACTTGCCCTCAACTGATCACCAGAACTGTTGCTCCTGCTTTCCCTAATTGGGCAGATTTCTATGAGTGGCCTATTCCACGGAGGAAACTTGAGGGCGAAATTTCAGCTACTGCAGGGGGTAGTAATCCCACCTCCCTGGCAGAGCTGGCTAGTCGAACTTCAAGCGGCTTTGGCAGTCTAGGTCTATTTGGGGCTCTATCAGATGGTTCTCTAACGTACTTATAGTTGGGGTTTCAGCTTTGACGTAAGTACTCTTGATATGACTCTCAAGCCCAATTCCTCCCTACGGATACATAATGGGGGAAACCTGACTCAACGTATAGGCTTTCTACTGGTGAAGTTCTATAGGCTCCCGTACAAATACGTAAAGCCATATTATGGACAACATCTAATTTCTGCAGTGTTGTCTTGCACGCACAACCATAAACTTGGCAACCATAATCAATTTTGCTTAGGCATAAAACCTGATACATCCTCAAGAGGGTGATTCGATCTGCCCCCCAATTAAAATTAGACACGACTTTAAGAATATTAAGACGAACCTTCACGTTACATACAACTTCATTAACATGTTGAGTAAAAGTTAATTTTTTATCAATGTAACACCTAGATACTTAATGCTATCTTCATAAGGTAATATCGAATCATTTAAAAAACAGTGTAGGGATCTCTTCCATTCTTCTTAATCGCAAAATCTTATAGCTTTGGTTTTTTCTGCTGAAAATTTGAACCCTTTAGTACTGGCCCATGATGTTGAAGCATTAATAGCAGTCTGAATCATTTGACAAGCTTCGACAGCTGTAGACTTACTACAGATTATTGCATAATCATCAAGCAAAGCCCCAGACCATGCACCCCGACAGGAACTTGTTCTAGTAGGCCGTTGACACTAATTTAAAGGTGTTGGACTAAGGACGCTTCCCTGAGGTAACCCTTCTTCTTGAGGGTAGGCAGAAGAAATGTAAGAGCCCACTCTTACTTTCAGGTAACGTTCTGTCAAAAAATCTTTAAGACAATAGAACAAATTACCCACAACACCCCACTCAACAAGTTGCATAAGGATACCCCCTCGCCAGGTAGTGTCGTAGGCTTTTTCTAGGTCAAAGAACACTGCAACAGTCTGGTTTTGCACAGCAAAAGCATTCTGTATCTCCCGAGTAAGGAACATCAAAGGGTCAGAAGTACTTCTATTTTTCCTAAAGCCAAACTGCCGATTAGATAAAAGATTCTTTGAATCCAAATACCACACAAGTCGAGCATTGACCATCCTCTCATAAATCTTGCTAACACAACTGGTTAGGGCAATTGGCCTATTAGTTCTTAGGAAGGAAGGAATCTTTAAAACAAAAGTTTTAAAACCGGTACAATAATCGATATCTTCCAAGACTCTGGTGAAGTTCCTGAAAGCCAAAAACTGTTTAAAATGTCTAAAAGAAATTGTTTTGTACTTCTAGGCAAATTAAAAATCATTGAGTAGAGTATCATCTTCACCAGGAGATGTTGGGGAAGATAACGAGATTGCATGATCTAACTCTTTCATGGTGAAAGGAAGATTATACGACTCTGAATTTAAACTAACAGCAGGAACAACCGTGGTACCGTCCCTAATATTCCTGAATGCAGGAGAGTAATGTAGGGCACTAGATATACTGGAGAAATGCTTACCAAAGGTTTCTGCAACTTCTCCAGAATCAGATATGAGGAAGCCATAAATTTTTCAATATAGGCAAGGGAGGTGGAGAAAATTTCCCTTGTAGCTTTCGGATTCTTGTTTCCAGACTAATGACATCGGCGAATCATATTTTAATTCACTTATATATCTTGATAAACGATTCCCTCTTTGCTTGCTTAAAGTCTTTTGCTTAGCAAGAGCTCTTTTATAGATAATTTTATTTACCAAGCAAGGGTATCTACGATATCTCTTGTAGCAAGTTCTAGTTATCTTTCGGCTCAATGCGCATGCATCACTCCACCAAGGTACTAAAGGACGCCGAGGTTTACCAGAAGTTCGAGGAATAGACAGCATGGCACCACACAACAATATACTGATTAAATACTCATAAGCAGATGTTGGGCTCTGAAAATCATTTATCTCTGATCAATTTCAGTAGATTTTTTGAATAATCCCCAGTCAGCCTCCCCTACCTTCCATTTTGGTAAACATGGAGATGGAATATTTTTCATATACTTTAAGTGAATGGGCCAATGATCACTGCCATGATCATCTGGTCTACTACACTGGTAATCTAACCTCAAAGACGAAGAGCAGATAGTGAGGTCAATGGCTGAATCAGTATTATGAAAAACATCATGTCTTGGTAGTGGGGAACCATCATTCATTAAAGTGATGTCATTCAAGTCAAGCAGCTGTTCTATTATTAAACCCCAACCGGTCGCAGTTTGGCTCTCCCCAGAGGTGTGCTTGGCATTAAAATCCCCCATCAGAATGAAGGGTTTAGGAAGCTGGTCTATCAGTGTCTGTAGGTCGTTTAATTCTAGCTGGCGGGGATTACCCTGAGCATCCTGTAATCTATTTTCTAATGATGGATCAAGGTAGAGAGAGCAAATTGTGATCCATTTATAATTAAAAATTTGGACTGCACAAGCCTGCAACACAGTGTTCAATTGAACAACCCTGTGATTAACAGACTTGCGGACCTATGATGCCTGTGCCTCCCTGAGCACGTACACCTATCAGGGGTGAAGACCTGTGAAAGGAAATAATTAAAAAACCCACATTGGGTGTGTGCTCTCGCCCAACTTTGTCTCTTGTAGACACATCCGCAGATAAATCATGTTCCTTAAACAGAACCCGAACTTGCTCTCTATTTGATATAAAGCCCACCGGATGAGTTCCACTGCATGAGAGCCATTATTTAGAGGAAGGATCTTAAATTCTCTGCTAATTTAGGAATCTGTGGTCCTGGTGAGAGATCTTATCAGCTTACATTACTACTAGATCTAGATCTAGGTGTTACAGGTCTTTTTGATGAAGGGCCTTCACTTGCCCTTTCAGTTTTGCTTTTGTTTTTCCTTTGATATCTGAATGACCGTGAATGAGGCGAAGAGGGAGAAGAGACCTCTTCTGACGAATAAGGAGGGCCTCAATCTCCTCACCGTCATCTCCACGGTGCACTGTAACGTCAGGATCAGGTAAGGGCTCAATGTCAGGCAATGTCCCTGACAGAGAGAAGTCGTCGTCATCCTGAGATCTGGTTTGAACCCTAGAATCAACAGGGTCCCCTGGCTTAACCAGAGTCTCTGCAACATGGGAAACCCCACCAGGAGGGGCACGGGAAGCCCCACCTGGGGGGCCACGTGTGGCCCCACCAGGGGGGGCATGGGAGGTCCCACCAGGTGGGGCACGGGAAGCCCCAACAGAGGGGGCACGGGGTGTCCCACTAGAGGGGGTGTGGAAAAACCCACCAGCGGGGCACCGGGAGCCCCACCAGAAGGGGCACTAGAAGAAGCAGTACTCCAATTGTTGTGCCTTCAAAGGCATTCCGAATAGGATTTCCTGCCCAACAGCTTTTTGGCCTGTCCCACACTGATATGTTCAGCAATAGATTTTAGTAATGCCTCTTGTTCTTTTTTTAATTCACTACATTTCTTATCACGGGCTCGATGTTCACCCTTACAGTTTATGCACATTACCGGTCCAGAACATTCCTCGTGCTCAGGCTGGCCACACGATTCACAGAGTTTATTTCTGGTACAAAAACTTAGAGGAGTGTCCAAAAACCAAAACATTTAAAGCACTGGAGCACTCTCGGTCTATAAGGACGAACTTTCAAGATTTCACTGTCAAGAATAATTTCAGATGGCAGGAAAGAATTTATAAAAGTTAAAATAAGCATCGATGAGCGGGGCACTTTAAAAACCTTCCAAACCACGTCTGGACACATATCCAAAATTTCCTCCTCATCCATTTCATGTAAATCTTCATTAAAGATAACACCCTTCGCGTAACTAAAATTATAGTGAGGTTTTACCTCTTTTACCATACCCTCAGGATCAAGCTTCAAATTTAGTAGCATTACCGACTGAACATTGGTCTTGGTATGAACTAAAAAAACTATTACGCCCAAAGCGAGATACTTCTGGGCTCCCAACATTGCCGATCTTCTGGCTTACCAACCTTTTCACCTTGAAGAGGTTGCCTCTCTCACCATGTGTTGAGATAATTAACCACTTAGCTGGGTCTGGAGATCTGGAGTTTATTTTTCTTTATTTTCTATTAGGATCTTTTATTTCATTGGTGGTTTATAAAGTCAAGATTTCTAGGGACCTCTTCTGCCTCTACAAGTCCAACACTCATAGAATCTGACCTAAATTCTCTAAAGGCTCTGTGAGCTTCCGATTCAGAGTTGAAAACTATCCAGAATTCAAAAAAACCATAATTATTGCCAAGTTTATTTCTTAATTCTTTGATGTTCCCAAATTTACAAAATTCATTATATATCGTGTCATAATTCCAGTCTAAAGGGACTGGTTTCACATGCAGAATGTTTGTAACAAGGAGCTCATTTGAAAAAGGCTCCAAAGTTACAATGGAGGAATTACCAGGTTTTTCCTTGTCCTTATTCTTGCCTAAGTCGTCAACTAAAGATCTAAGTGATGTCGCCATAAGACGAAGGATTTATGATTCGTCCAGGTAGCCCCCCACCCACCATGGAGCCACATTCAGAGGACAGTGTTATCCCATACAGGGCTGCCCTAGGGGTACCACCCAGATATACACCCCACCCTCAGTGCTTAAGGCGTCATGATGTCCGTCGAGATCAGACCCAGCACTAAGAGCAGGGTTTGACATATAAACTTTCCCCTCGCTCGACCACGTTTAGGTACTCGAGTTCGACGGGTGAGGTGTCATGCCAACCATCCTCACCTCCACCAAATCCAATGGAGTAAGTCCAAATCATGTCCAAAACCAATCCAAAAGTCATCAACATAAAATCTGTATCTTATAGGGGGAGGAAGCAGAAGGATGAAAAGTTTTAGTAAAAGAAAAAGAGCTGACTTATTTAGTTGGATCAACAGCTGGGCACCAAGGCCCAGCGAGAAAGTAGTTCCCACCAGGCATCAGGGCCCAGCTGCTGAACCCTAAGCCCCCCATCCTCGGCAAGGCTTCAGCATCTGGGGGGTCCATATTTTTAGGGGCCCTGTTGGTCAGTGCTCCCTTGACAATCTTTTTACAAATCGTTATGTTATTGATACTGCTGCTGGCTTTGAGTGCAGCTTCATGTTTTTCAAAAGTCAGCCATGCCTCCCATTTTTTCTCACTTTTATCGTAGTTCATCCTCAATTCTTCTATTTTGCCATAACTACCAAACGAAACAGAGAGCGTCTCATAGTCACATTCCAAGGGAATGTGCTTTACATGCAACACCCTCAAACTATCCACTGTGTTCCCACAATGGTTTCTTTTCAATTTGTGATGACTACCCTGAGAGGTAGTACCACCACTGGAGCATTCCATATCCACGGTCAAGTTCATGTCACGAGTCGTCATTTGTGCCAAATCATCATCAAAGGGACCAGGGGTACTAGAATCCTTGTGGTTACTAGTCATAAAAGTTTTATATTAAAAAAAAAAATAAAAAATTAAACCTGAAAATATTAAAAAAATATCATCAACCTTTCATAAAGTTTATTCTTCCACCAATGGCACAAGTGAGAGCAGACTCCCAAATGTCCGCGTCCCTACCCTACCCCACTGGGGATGGCACAACATGGTTAGAGTGGCGCAAGTGTAAGCCAAACCCGCTTGCTAGGACAGAGAATATTACAAGAATACTATCATCCCCACCCTAACCATGTTATGGGCAAACCGGAAAGAATGCCGAGAGTCCTATCCCCAGGACTAGACCCCCCTGGAATCCGTGGTCCAGCCCTGAAGAATAGTTCCACCCTGAGTTATCAATCTGATATCTCTCAGGTCCGAACATTATTGGGTAGTTGATGATCCTACCACAGCTCCCACTATTTAGCTTCAGATATAAACCCAATCCCAGCTATGATATCTTTTCCCATTCGTCAGGTCCAATAAATTTTACAGAAGGTGGAAAATTCCACAATATTACTCCAAATGAAAATATACAAAAAAAAATATGAGACTCTTGGACTCAAACCCAGGAACTAATTCCTGGGGTTCAAGAGCCCCCTCACCACGTCAAGGTGGTCCCATATCGAGGGGGCTCTCTGCAGTGGATCCCTAAGCCCCCCACTTCGTCAAGGAGTTGCGATCAGGGGGATGAATTAGCACAGAGCTCTTACCAAATCTAGTAATATCACCAATCATTATGCCACCTACTTTTTGCTGAAAGTACCTACTAAACTTGTATAGATGAAATTCTCCTCCTTGGCTTTTACTACCAGCCATTTAGGAGGTTAGGGTTGGTTGTTTGGTTGGTTTTATAAAGTTTAGGTGTAACACCAAGCACTGGGGCAGCAAAGGCCATTCAGCGCTTACTGTATAACTATGAGACTATAAGACGTGTTTTATTATATAAAGCAGGTTAATTTCTTTGAGATAATTTACTATATTTTGAAGCAGGGCACTTTCTCCCAATAGTTCTTCAAGTGGTATATTATATATGTTGTTGGATCTTCGTTTTCTTTCGAATTTATTACATTCAGTTAGCAGATGACGGGCTGTGACCAGAGTACAGCAATGGTAACAGTAAGCGGCCTGTCTTTCCTTGCCTTGCTTCATCAAGTATTTGTGTGTTAAGAATGTATGTCCTATTCTTAATCTTGTTAATATGACATCTTCCCTTCTTTGACATTGTTGTCTATTCCAAGGTTTTACAGATGATTTAATATGCTTTAATTTTTTTTTTTTTTTTTTTTTTTTATGATTCATTTAATTCTAAGCCATTCTTTTTCCCCATTTTGATTGACAGTATTCATTTATTGTTGTTTTGATGTCATTGAAAGGTATTTGTATTTTTTTGATAGACTCCTTTTTTACTGCCATTTTGGCTTCTTTATCCACCCCTTCATTACCCTTTATGCCTACATGGGAAGGGACCCAACATAGTTTTATATTTATAGATTTCCGTTTTACTATTGTATCTATCCACTCCTTTATTTCTTCAATTGCGGGATGAGATATAGTGTATTGTTTTGGCGCCTTCCCACCATAAAGGTATGTTTTATAACCTCCAATATAGCATTTATCTCTGCAGTGAATATCGAGCATATTTTTGGAATTTTTTCTCTTATTTGTTATTTTTATATGTTCTTTTTGTTGAACTACAGCATAGCCTACACCCTCCTTCGACTTGGAACCATCTGTATAAATACTAATGTCACTTTTATGTTTTTCCTGGTGTGACAGAAATTCACTCCTTAATTGTGCATCTGTTACCTTCTTATTAAATGATTTCTCACAGATTTCTATTTTAGCATGTCTCCACGGAGGTATTTTAGGAGTGGACATTTTTTATATGCTACTTGTTCCTAATTTTAGATGTTCTATATCAGGTTTTAATCTATTCTCCAATGGTTTAGAGGCTCTTGGTTTATTGTCATAATTATTTGTTATATTTTTCATATATTTAGTGTTTGGATTATCATTAAGGTTATTTATTTTAGCTATATATTTTAATCCTATTTCTTCTCTTCTACTTTCAGGGGATCTATTCCTGCTTCTACATACAGACTTTCCACAGGGGAAGTTCTGTAAGCTTCAGTGCATAGTGTAATACCCATGTTATGTATGACATCCAGTTTTGTTAATAGGGTTTTAGAAGCACTACCATATACTTGACATGCATAATCAAGTTTACTTAGACAAATAGCCTTATATACTTTTATCAGAGGTGTTCTATCAGCACCCCAGTCATTGTGCACAATTACTTTTATTATATTTCAGGATTTTCTCACTTTTATCGCCAGTTCTTCTATATGTTCTTTAAATGTAATTTTGTTATAAGTATTACACCCAGGAATTTTATCTGATCATCATATTCAATTATATCATTACTTATGAATAAAGTAGGAATTAATTCTTGTTTTCTTGATCTTGTAAATCTGACTGCTTTTGTTTTTTGCGGTGAAAATGTAGAACCCTTGTTATAGGCCCATTTTTTTTACCCTATTTATGGCTGCTTGCAATCTGTTGTTTATGTCCAGCGTTTTTTCACCGCTACTATATATGACGAAGTCATCTACAAAAAGGGATCCTTGGACTCCTGGTGGGATCATTTCAATTATCTCATTTATTGCTATAGCAAACAATGCCACGCTTAGTATACTACCTTGGGGTATTCCTTCCTCCTGGATAAATGATTCAAGAGATTTCTGTCTCCACTTTCAGTTTTATAGATCTTTCTGATAGGAATTCCCTGATATATTCATATAAATTGCCTCCTATTCCCCATTCTATCAATTTTTTTAAAATCCCTCCCCTCCAGGTGGTATCATATGCTTTCTCTAAATCAAAAAATACTCCTATTGTTTGTTTTTACCAACCATTGCATTTTGTATCTCTCTTGTAATCATTAAGAGGGGATCTATGGTACTTTTATTTTTCCTGAATCCAAACTGTCTGTTTGACAATAGCTGTTTATTTTCTAATACCCATTTTAATCTGTTATTCACCATTTTTTCAAATATCTTACTTAGACAACTAGTAAGAGCTATTGGCCTATAGCTGCTTGGTGACTCTGGGTCTTTTCCTGGTTTTAAGCCTGGTATGATTACAGATTCTTTCCAGGTTTTAGGCATGCTGTGAGAGTGCCATAATTCATTTAAAATTTCTACTAAAATAGTTTTACTTTCATCTGGTAGATTTTTTATCATTTCATATCTAATGTTGTCTTCCCCTGGAGCTGTTGGACTTACAAGTTTCAGGACATTTTCCAGTTCTTCCATGGTGAAAGGAAGATTATAGATCCTGATTATTAGATTTTATTGGTATTGGGACATAATTTTTTATTTTTAATTGGAATTTCTTTGTATAATTTGAGATACTCGATGTTTTGGTGAAACATTTACCCAATTCATTTGCTACTAGTTTGGGGTTTGAAATATAGTTGTTTTCTACTTTTAATATAGGTAATGGTTCTGGCCGATATCTACCCTGCAGTTTATTTATTTTCTTCCAGATTTCTTTGTCTTGAGTTTTAGAATTTATATTATTAATATATTTTTTCCATGAATTTCTTTTGGCTATCTTGAATATTCTTTTCTGCTTTGCTTTAGCTCTCAGATATGCAATTCTATTGGCATCACATTTATGTCTCAGATATCTTCTAAAGCATGTTCTCGTTATCTTCCACGCTGCTTTACATTCCTCGTTCCACCAGGGTACCAGTGGTCTAGTCGGGTTGCCTGAGGTAACTGGAATAGTTTCATTTGCTTTAGCATCTATTGTTGTTACTAGATGTACATAAGCATCTATGTGGTTTGTAAAGTCAGATAGTTTTTTGTTAATCACCGTTTTCTTTTTTTATAAATTCCAATTTGCTTCCTCCATTTTCCTCTTCGGTATAGATGTTATATTATTATTATTTTTTAGCTCAATTTGTATTGGCCAGTGTCACTCCCAAATAAATTATTATTTACTTTCCAACTGAAATCTGTGGCAATTTCTGGGGAACATAAAGTGATGTCTATTGCAGATGTTGTATTATGATGAACATCAAATCTTATTGGAAAACCATCATTTAAAATAATTATCTATAAAATTTAGGAGAATATTTCCTCGCCTGTCAGATGATGTACTTCCCCACATGGGATGTTTGGCGTTAAAGTCACCTACTAATAAGTAAGGTTTTGGTAATTGTTCTATTAGATTTTCTAAATCTTCCACTTGTAATGGTCTATTATTTCCAAGATGATCTATTAAGCGACTTTCTAAAGACGGTTCCATATATATTGAGCATATGGTTATTTTTTTTCCAGAAATACTTGAACTGCACATGCCTGTATTATTGAGTTAACCCTAACAGGTGGGCATTTGATTGAAGAATGCGTTATGATTGCAGTTCCTCCTTGACTGTTGTCATTTAAAATTTATATTGATTTCCACACTTTATAATTTATGCCAGCATTGAGAACATTATTACCTATTTTAGTTTCCTGTAAGCAAATGATATTTGCATTACATTCTCTAATTAATGATTTTAAGTTTTCATTATTTGATATGTATCCTCTAATATTCCACTGTAAAATAGACATTTTAAGAAGGTTTTGGGTTTTGTTTTAATATCTTTATTTGTTTTCCTGAACTTTGTATTTTATTGAAGTTGTATAATTTTGCTGTACTTTGTTCTTCTTTTGGTGGATGATGTATTTCTGCTATTGTTTTCTTTGCTGGCTGAAGACTCTCAGATGTTTTTTTTATTAGAGGTGCATTTAAATGGCTTTTGTTCTTGGGTTCTATTTCAATACTCCCTTCAATTTTATCTGATATTTTAACTTTCTCTTTTTTCATTTTTTGTTTGCAAGCAGTTTTCGTTGACTTTGTCTTCTCGGTATTCATTTTTTTTCATATAGATTTTGGGCCTTACTGATTGTTTAATTTGTTTTTTGGATTTGGGTGGGGTTGTTTCAAGTAGTCTTTTTTTTGTCTTTTGACTTAGCTCTTGTATTTTGCTTGTCCTCCAAATTCATCATGTCTTCTTGCATTTCTGGTGTTGGTAATATATTATATAAATTTGTGTTACTTAAATGTTCTTCAGCTTCTGAGCTTGAATCTTGGGTCTTTATATTATGAGTATTCTCTGTTTGATTTATATTTTGCAATTTGTAGGAATTTGGTTTTGCACTTTATATGTGTTTTTCCTTGCTGGATCTTGTAAACCTCTTACTTTTAGTTCTATCTTAGCTTCTCTTATTGACATTCCACTTCTTTCTTTTAAGATTTTTAATTCAGTATTGTATAAGTAATATGCGCATTCCTTTGATCTTGGGGGTTCCTGACCACAATTTATGCAATTTGGGTTTTCACAGTCCCATTTCGTTGTGTGGTTGTATGATCCACAGCATGCACATTTTGGAGGTTCTCTACAATTTTTATTTGAATGGCCATATTTACTACATGATTTACACTGTAGTGGTTTAGGGATATATGGTCTTAACTCTCTCGTCTCCCCTAATGCTTTAATTGTTAAAGGGAGTTCGTTTCCTTCAAACTCCAATTTAGCTATTTGTATATTTATTTTTGAATTTTTCCTGATTGAGATATCATAGATGTCACAATCTTCAATGTTTTTATATCTTTTCTTAAGCGAGTCCATCAAAATATTCTTATCTATTAATTCGTCGTCATTATTTGGCAGGATTATAGTACCACAAATACTATTAAATTTATTATACTTGGTAACCTTTATTTTTGTGTTATCTATGTTCGTAATTTGTAAGTAATTTTCTGATTGGGTTTTAGTAGTAGTTTCCACTATCCATGTATTTGTTTGTATTTGACAAAATTTCATGTTTTCTGTTGGGTATCTGGTCAGTAAATAATTTTCTAATTTTAAATTTGAAATTTTGTTTTCACTTTCTAATGTCAAAAATCTTGTCCTACTGTCCTTTCCAAAAAGTGATTCAAATAAAGCTAGAGAAGGGCTAGGCTGGAATTTTCTTTTGACAAATCTTTTTGGCCTAATAAAAGGCTCCATAGTTGCTATATTTTGGATATAAGTGTCCAAAAGGGTGTCCTTGTTCATTTCCAGGGTCAGATGGTTATCTAGTGTCACAGGGTCACATTTTCCGGGGGACTGAGTTCCATAGTCAATTTCCATTTTTCCTTTTTATTGTGAAATTACAGAGAAACCAACTGCAAGTTATGGAAAAAACTGGGTCTCCTCTCAAAGACTTCCCCTTCACCAAAGACATAGCAGAGGCTAACTCCCATATGTCCACTCCCTACCCTACCCCGAAGGGATGGCTCTACCATAACATGATTGGCTCAAGTGTAAGCAAAACCCGCTTGATAGGACTGAGGGCATAGCTAGTATGCAATTATCCCCACTCATGTTATTTTAGAGGGCAATCCGGATAAATTGCTGAGAGACCTACCGTGGAGACTATACCTCCCTGGATTCCGTAGGCAAGTCCCCACATGTAGTCCCGCCCCAATAAATATTGATGTAGAATCACATCAATATCCTCAGGGTCCAAACATATTCAAGCGGCGGACCAAACCACTATAGACCCTGCCATTTGGATCAAGGTAAAGCCTAAGTTCAGAGACCCAGCTCCTACCTAACCTGCATGAGGGTTTTAGTGAAGAGAAGAAGGACAGCTAGGGGGAGCAACTGAGCGAGAGAAAGTAAGAGATTGGAAGATGATCAAGTAAGAGAAAAATTGAGACATTTAGATTCAAACTATGAGATAATTCTCCCAGTTCAAAAGCTCTCTTGCCCACTATGCAGTTTCAACCATAGGTTGGAAATGCGTAACTCCGTCAAGGCAGTCTCAACTTAAGAGGGTAGGAGGTTGGGGGACTCTTATTTTACCAGTGGTACTACTATTAGGGTCAACTGGATTCCATTCTGCAGGTTCATAAATGTCTAAGTTTCTTGGAGCTTTATCTGTTAAGGCACCTGTAACTAATGAGTTACATACTTTCAAAGTATCAAAACTAAATGTTGCTTTAAAAGCATATTTATGTTTATCAAATGTTACCCAAGCTTCTCATTTTCCTTCTGTATCACAAAGTTCATACAAATCTCAGCTATAATACCAAACATATTCAAAGAGGTCGAGATATCCTCATAGTTACACTGTAATGGAATATTTTCCACATGTAAACTTTAAAATGAATTACTTGACTATAATTGGCATCTGGGTGGTTTAAAGAATAGTCTTAGTTCAAGCTAAAAGTCGTCAACAGTGACAGTGAGTCCAGTTTCCCAGGGGACGTAGGCAAGTAGTCCGAATCCATATTTAGTGTAGGAAAAAAAATCATACATCCACACTCACACACGTATGCTCTTGCATACACACACATACTCCTATGCATGCATACATATATATACTCATGCACACACAATTGTACATACATACAAGTATTGCTGCCTGGTTATATCAAGAAAGCATCGTGAATCAATTAGGTATTCGCATTCTCCACCAATGGCACAAGTGAGAGTTGACTCCCAATGGTCCACCTCATACTCTACCCTTTCAGGATAGCACCAATACATTTGCGGTGGCCCAGGTATAAGCCAATCCGCCTGCTGGGAGTTCTGTCCCCACTAATGGGAATCAACTCCCAACCCCAAACATATTGGTGGGCTACTGGACAAAAGCCAGGAGTCCCATCCCCAAAACACCAGCACCCCCTGGATTCCTATGGACTAATCCCTGGAGATGGTTCCGCCCTCACAATAGCAATGGGAAAATCCCATTACTATCTCTCAGGTCCAAACCATATCAGGTGGTGACTCAACCGCCACAACTCCCACTATTAGCTTCAAATACAAACCCTTCACAACCACCGATCCCTTCTCAGACTCACCCTCCTTATCTGTTAAATTAGACAAAGTGGAAATGTCCACACCAGTTAATGCCAAAAGTTTGTAGGCGTTACATCAGGATCCGGCCATCGCACAAACGAAGGTAGGATCCCTTACCCCCTCACGAAATGAAGGAAAGGAAGCTGAAGAATATACTTCACAACCGTATGATATAGCTTTAATAAGATTATGAATTTATGGAGCTTTAGTAAAAGATTTCTATTAGCTCCCCAACCGGTGTGAGAAAGCACCTTCAAGATGTGTAGAGCTTCTAGGCTCTTTGCTTTTATATGTTTGATATGAGGGACCCAATTCAATCTACTGTTAAAAACTAGGCCTAAGAAGCACACTTGTTCCACACGTGGGATTTTACGACCATACAAATAGAGGTCTGGATCAGGATGCACTCCCCTGATCTGAGAGAAGTGGACAGCAGTAGTCTTACTTAGAGAATTTAAAACCCTGTTTCTAAGACCAACTTACTATTCTATTTATTGTTAATTGCAACTTTCCTTTGGCTACAGTCATCCAGGTGGCAGCAAAGGATATTAACAAGTCATCCACAAACAGTGTTTTAAGACCTCTCTTGGAATAACAGCTGCAACACTGTTTATGGCCAGAGTAAAAAGTGTTACACTGAGAACGCTGCCCTGGGGAACACCTTCTTGGCACCTTTTCTTTGATAAAGTACTGCCAACTTTAACTTTAAAATACAAACAACGTAACAATGATTTCACAAATATTGGTAGTTATGCATAGTCATGAGAATCCCATGTCTCCAAGCAGCATCATATGCCTTTTCTATATAAAAAAACCCACTGTCAAATGGTGTTGTTTGGAGGCAAATACTTCACAGTAAGAGGCTTCAAGTTGCAGTAAGATGTCCAGTGTGGAGTGCATTTTTCAAAAGCTACACTGAGAAGGTGTTAGAATATTGTTGTGCTCTAAATACATCACCCTTACATTTACCATTTTTTTCCATCAATTTACATAAACAGCAAGTTAAAGAAATGGGGCGGTAACCTGCTGCAGAGAGAGGATATTTTCTATGCTTAAGGAATGGTAACAAGGTAGCTAATTACCATATGCTAGGGTAGCTGTTTTTATCCCATATTCTATTGATAATACTAATTATAGAAAGTTTTGTGTTCCTTGCAATGTGTTTAAACATTTCATAAGGAATCTCATCTGGACCAGGGGCAATGTTCTTGCTCCTAGCTATAGCAGCCAAATTCTCTTTCAGAAAAAGGCATATTATATGATTCGGCTTTGTTTGATGAAAAGTCAAGTACCTGTTGTTCTTCTACTATTCTGAAATGATGTCCTGGGGAACTATCTGATTTTTCAGAGAGACAAGCAAAGTGTTCAGAAAATATATTACTCACTTCTGTGGGATCAGTGACATGATTATTATACACTTCAAGTACTGGATGAGGATTAGGTGTAAATTTACCCTGAATTTTTCTAATTTTCTACCAGATGCTGCAAACTGGTGTTCTGCTGTTAATAGAGAATACATATCCTGCCCATGCTTGTCTTCTGGCAGTTTTCATAGCTTTTTGAAATCGTGCCGTACACGTTTGTAAATGATGACATTGTCCAAGGTGCGATGTCTACGGCACCTGGTCAATGATGACATTGCAGCTTGGGGTAACAGCCTTAAGTTTTCTGACCACTTGGGTACTGGCCCTCTCCTGAATAGTTCTTTAGTTCGAGGAATCGAGTGTAGGCCTGCAGTATGGAATGTTCCACTGAGTAGATCAATGGCATCATTTACACTTGCAAAATCTTTGGCATCTCCTTCCAACTCATTCAAATCTTTGAATTTTCTCCAATTTGCTTTCTCTAAGCACCATGGTGGTGATCTTCGGATAGGTGGACCATCATTGGTGTCGACACCAATCATTTACAAACGTGTAGGGCACGATTTCAAAAAGCTATGAAAGCTGCCAGAAGACAAGCACGGGGTGGATATGTATCCTCTATTAACAGCAGAACACCAGTTTGCAGCATCTGGTAGAAAATAAGAAAAATTCGGGTAAATTTACACCAAATCCTCCTCCAGTACTTAAAGTGTATAATAGTCATGTCACTGATCCCACAGAAGTGAGTAATACATTTTCTGAACACTTTGCTTGTGTCTCTGAAAAATCAGATAGTTCCCCAGGACATCATTTCAGAATAGTGGCAGAACAACAGGTACTTGACTTTTCATCAAACAAAGCCGAATCATATAATATGCCTTTTTCTGAAAGAGAATTTGACTGCTATAGCTAGGAGCAAGAACATTGCCCCTGGTCCAGATGAGATTCCTTACGAAATGTTTAAGCACATTGCAAGGAACACAAAACTTTCTATAATTGGTATTATCAATAGAATATGGGATGAAAACAGGTACCCTAGCATATGGGAATTAGCTACCATGTTACCATTCCTTAAGCATAGAAAAGATCCTCTCTCTGCAGCAAGTTACCTCCCCATTTCTTTAACTTGCTGTTTATGTAAATTGATGGAAAAAAAATGGTAAATGTAAGGCTGATGTGGTATTTAGAGCACAACAATATTCTAACACCTTCTCAGTGTAGCTTTTGAAAAATGCACTCCACACTGGACATCTTACTGCAACTTGAAAGCCTCTTACTGTGAAGTATTTGTCTCCAAACAACACCATAAGGCAGTGTTTTTTTTATATAGAAAAGGCATATGATGCTGCTTGGAGACATGGGATTCTCAGGACTATGCATAATGGTGGTCTACGAGGCAAACTACCAATATTTGTGAAATCATTGTTACGTTTGTTACGTTGTATTTTAAAGTTAAAGTTGGCAGTACTTTCTCAGAGAAAAGGTGCCAAGAAGGTGTTCCCCAGGGCAGTGTTCTCAGTGTAACACTTTTTACTCTGGCCATAAACAGTGTTGCAACTGTTATTCCAAGAGAGGTCTTAGAACACTGTTTGTGGATGACTTGTCAATATCCTTTGCTGCCACCCGGATGACTGTAGTCAAAGGAAAGTTGCAATTAACAATAAATAAAATAGTAAGTTGGGCTTAGAAACAGGGTTTTAAAATCTCTGTAAATAAGACTACTGCTGTCCACATCTCTCAGATCAGGGGAGTGCATCCTGATCCAGACCTCTATTTGTAGATTAGATTAGATTAGATTATAAAATTTTTGGCACAGCCAAGCGCCAGAGCCGAAAGGCCATTCAGCGCATATATATCTCTTATAAAAAACACTGTCACACAAACAAACATGCACACAAACCGATCTAACATACAATTCATTCATTAATAAAACCAAGCAAGAAACCTAAAACAATTAAGAGAAAACTACAATTCATAAAAAAAGATTATTTTTTAATAATGTCATAATTTGCTCTGCCTGAGCACCTTCACCTAAAATATCGGCAAGTCTTATTTGCCAGCAAACAAGCTCTACGTTTGTTTTCAAAATGAGGGCACTCCACCAAAATATGCACCACAGTCAAATCCACATGGCAGGTGGAACAGCAAGGAACCTGCCTATCTGCTCCACTCATCACTAGATACCAGTGAGTATATTTAGTGTGGCCAATACGCAATCTAGCTAAAACTCTCTCAGACCTTCTATCCATCCGGCTATGAGGCCAAGGATGAATAGTAGGCCTAATCGACTTTAATTTAAGATTATTATCTAAAGTAGACCAGTGGGCCTGCCACTGGTCTTTACAATAAAATCGAATGGTGCTTTTAAAATCTAAAACAGGGACGCCCATGTTGGAAATGTGTCTAAGCCTAGTTGCAGCCTTAGCTGCAGCGTCGGCTCGCTCATTCCCAACAATTCCAACAGGGGACGGAGCCCAACAAAACCTAACAGAAAAACCTCTTCTATTAATTAAAAGATAAAACCTTCTATTAATTAAAAGATAAAACCAATCTTGTACTTCTTGCACTAAAGGGTGGCAAGAGATCAGGCTTCTAAGAGAGGATAAAACACTCAAAAGTCTGTAAAAATTGTAAAAACCTTGTTAGTACAAGAACTATAAAAAATATATTTAAGAGCAGTCAACACTGCCAGCAGTTCAGCTGTAAATACAGAGGAATTAGATGGAAGCTTCTTTTTAATTATATTATCACTTGTCACTACAGAGCAACCAACACCATCAGAACCATTCGAGCCCTCAGTATATACTATAGGATTTGAATCACCATGTTTGGAAGCATGGTCCAAGAAACTTGCCCTCAACTGATCACCAGAATTGTTGCTCCTGCTGTTCCTCATTGGGCAGATCTCTAGGCATGGTCTATTCCAAGGAGGAAACCTTGAGGGCAAAATTTCAGCTACTGCAGGAGGTAGTAATCCCACCTCCCTGGCAGAGCTTGCTAGTCGAACTTCAGGTGGCTTTGGCAGTCTAGGTCTATTTGGGGCTCTATCAGTTGGTTCTCTAACGTACTTACAGTTGGGGTTCAGCTTTGATGTAAGTACTCTTGATATGCATCTCAAGCCTAATTCCTCCCTACGGATAAATAGTGGGGGAAAACCTGACTCAACATTTAGGCTTTCTACTGGTGAAGTTCTATAGGCTCCCGTAAAAATACGTAAAGCCATATTATGGACAACATCTAATTTCTGCAGTGTTGTCTTGCACGCACAACCATAAACTTGGCAACCATAATCAATTTTGCTTGGGCATAAAACCTAGTACATCCTCAAAAGGGTGATTCGATCTGCCCCCCAATTAAAATTAGACACTACTTTAAGAATATTAAGACAAAGCTTCACGTTACATACAACTTCATTAACGTGTTGAGTAAAAGGTAATTTTTTATTAAATGTAACACCTAGATACTTAATGCTATCTTCATAAGGTAAAATCGAATCATTTAAAAACAGCGTAGGGATCTCTTCCACTCTTCTTAATCGACAAAATCGTATAGCTTTGGTTTTTTCTGGTGAAAATTTGAACCCTTTAGCACTGGCACATAATGTTGAAGCATTAATAGCAGTCTGGATCTTTTGACAAGCTTCAACAGCTGTAGACTTACTACAGATTATTGCATAATCATCAGCAAAAGCCAGACCATGCACCCCGACAGGAACTTGTTCTAGTAGACCGTTGACAGCTACATTAAAAAGTGTTGGACAAAGGACGCTTCACTGAGGTAACCCTTCTTCTTGAGGGTAAGCAGAAGAAATGTAAGAGCCCACTCTTACTTTCAGGTAATGTTCTGACAAAAAATCTTTAAGACAATAGAACAAATTACCCACAATACCCCAATCAACAAGTTGCATAAGGACACCCCCTCGCCAGGTAGTGTCGTAGGCTTTTTCTAGGTCAAAGAACACTGCAACAGTCTGGTTTTGCACAGCAAAATCTTTCTGTATCTCCCGAGTAAGGAACATCAAAGGGTCAGAAGTGCTTCTATTTTTCCTAAAGCCAAACTGCCGATTAGATAAAAGATTCTTTGAATCCAAATACCACACAAGTCGAGCATTGACCATCCTCTCATAAATCTCGCTAACACAACTAGTTAGAGCAATTGGCCTATAGTTCTTAGAAAGGAAGGAATCTTTAAAAGGTTTTAATAAAACAGGTACAATAATCGATATCTTCTAAGACTCTGGTGAAGTTCCTGAAAGCCAAAAACTGTTTAAAATGTCTAAAAGAAATTGTTTTGTACTTCTAGGCAGATTAAAAATCATTGAGTACAGTATATCATCTTCCCCAGGAGATGTTGGGGAAGATAACGAGATTGCATGATCTAATTCTTTCATGATGAAAGGAAAATTATACGACTCTGAATTTAAACTAACAGGAGGAACAACTGTGGTACCGTCCATAATATTCCTGAATGCAGAAGAGTAATGTAGGGCACTAAATATATTGGAGAAATGCCTACCAAAGGTTTCTGCAACTTCTCCAGAATCAGATATGAGGAGGCCATCAATGTTCAATATAGGCAAGGGAGGTGGAGAAAATTTCCCTTGCAGCTTTCAGATTCTGTTCCAGACTAATGACATAGGGGAATCATATTTTAATGCACTTATATATCTAATAAAGGATTCCCTCTTTGCTTGCTTAAATGTTTTCTTTTGCTTAGCAAGAGCTCTTTTATAGATAATTTTACTGACTAAGCAAGGATACCTACGATATCTCTTGTAGCAAGTTCTTGTTATCTTTCGGCTCAAGGCGCATGCATCACTCCACCAAGGTACTAAGGACACCGAGGTTTACCAGAAGTTCGAGGAATAGACAGCATGGCACCACACAGCAATATACTGATTAAATACTCATAAGCAGATGTTGGGCTCTTATAATCATTTATCTCTTGATCAACTTCAGTAGATTTTTTGAATAATCCCCAGTCAGCCTCCCCTACCTTCCATTTTGGTAAACATGGAGATGGAATATTTTCATATACTTTAAGTGAATGGGCCAATGATCAATGCCATGATCATTCTGGTCTACTACCCACTGGTATTCTAACCTCAAAGACAAAGAGCAGATAGTGAGGTTAATGGCTGAATTCGTATTATGAAAAACATCATGTCTTGTAGGGGAACCATCATTTATTAAAGTGATGTCATTTTAGTCAAGTAGCTGTTCTATTATTAAACCCCACCAGTCACAGTTTGGCTCTCCCCAGAGGGTGTGCTTGGCATTAAAATTCCCCATCAGAATGAAAGGTTTAGGAAGCTGGTCTATCAATGTCTGTAGATCATTTCATTCTAGCTGACGGGGATTACCCTGCACATCCTGCAATCTATTTAATAGTAATCCATTTATAATTGAAAATTTGAACTGCACAAGCCTGCAACAAGGTGTTCAATTGAACAACCCTGTGATTAACAGACCTGCGGACTACGATGCCTGTGCCTTCTTGAGCACGTACACCTATCAGGGGTGGAGACCGATGAAATGAATAATTAAAACCCAAGTTGGGAGTGTGCACTCCCAACTTTGTCTCCTGTAGACACATCGCAGATAGATCATGTTCCTTAAACACTGCATGAGATTGGTTGGTTTTATAAAGTTTAGGTGTAACACCAAGCACTGGGGCAGCAAAGGCCATTCAGCGCTTACTGTATAACTATGAGACTATAAGACGTGTTATATCATATAAAGCAGGTTTATTTCTTTGAGATAATTTACTATATTTTGAAGCAGGGCATTTTCTCCCAATAGTTCTTCAAGTGCTATATTATTTATGTTGTTGGATCTTCGTTTTCTTTCGAATTTATTGCATTCAGTTAGCAGATGACGGACTGTGACCAGAGTACGGCAATGGTCACAGTAAGGGGCCTGTCTTTCCTCGCCTTGCAACATCAAGTATTTGTGTGTTAAGTATGTATGTCCTATTCTTAATCTTGTTAATATGACATCTTCCCTTCTTTGACATTGTTGTCTATTCCAAGGTTTTACAGATGATTTAATATGCTTTAATTTATGATTCAATTCTAGCCATTCTTTTTCCCATTTTGATTGACAGTATTCATTTATTGTTGTTTTAATGTCATTGTAAGGTATTTGTATTTTTCCGGGCTCACCCTGTGCCGCTCCGTGAAATGCTCCTTATAGCACCATTTCTAAGCTATAAAAACTGCTATATGTACCAGAGAAAAAAGTTGCATGGAATGCTAGGAATATACCCAACTCGCTCACCCTTAGAGGGTGTCGGTATAGTAACTGGGGCGTGTTAAAACCACTATCAGAGGTCTCTTACCAATTAGTTCACTCCTTTCTCAACATCCCTCGTTACTACGAGGTGCCATTCTACATCCAACTACTGCCCGCTACTACTACTACTACCCACACGACCCTCGACATTCCTTTCTATAGCACCGTGATACGTACACACGTTATTGTGTTTGGATGCTGTTTTGTGCTTTTGTGAAGATGTCTGACCTTCTTGAGAATCCTACTACCAAGTTGAGTATTCCAATTATCAATTTTGATAAGCTGAGGTGGCGACACACGGTAAAATTATATATATTGATAATTTTAGTCTCGGGAGTGTCGTATGATGCTGCTCCCCCGCCAACCATTTTGATGTCGCTACCTCCCAGAGCTTCTTGTTTACGTGACAACTTTCAATCAGTTCCTCATACTAATTGTAGTCGGGTTTATTTAGCTCTAGACATCTTATATATTGATTATTTATGATTTTGAAGTTTATTAACAATTGTGTATTAGTTAGGCTATTTTGGCGTTCATTCAGTTAGGCTACCCGACTGGGCCGTATGCGGCTTCGGTAGGTAGCCTACACCAGTGAGTTCCCTTTCGATATACATATAATTATATCTAGGTTAAGTAGTTTCTATTGACATATGTAGGGGAATAACCTAACCAGCTATATCCCCCCTTTAGCTTTCTATGTAGAGCTAAAGTTTTTATTCAATTCGAAACGTTTCGATTAGAGAGTTGGAACACGATTAAACTTAAAGGATGATACCCTTAAGTCATTATATTACCTGACCAGGTCGGCATTATACCCGATTTTGGAGGGCTAATTATTGATTAGAATGATTTAGTCTTCCTGACCAGGTCGGCATTATACCCGATTTTGGAGGGTTAGGCTATTCGCTCGTATCACATCATGTTCTTCTCTCTTACCTCCATTTTCCCCATCCTCCCCTCCATTTATTTACTCACACTATGCCGTTATAGCCTAATTGCTTTAGAATATATATAGATTTAATTTATATAAATTATTATTGTTTATTGTGCATGTATTGGACAGAAGGCTATAGGCCTACTGCCTTGATTGGGTGGATCCACTGTGTCTCGGAGGGTTGTCCCACCTGACAGGTATTCCGGCACCTATACGGGTGTCCCTAATTCTGATTCCTTTGTTCCCCCTTGTCGTCATCTTAAATTTTAAGGAAGCGCTTCACGGAACTGCACATTCCGGGGCCGACGGAATACTAGGTAACCTGGTTTCCGCTTGTCCCAAGCCTTTCTTCTCAATACGTACGTTCTACTCCGGTAGGGGTACGGGAAGCTGAGAGAAGCTTCATAGCTGAATTTTTCTCTCTGGAGCCGGCGGACTGGTGCAAGGTTAACCCTGCCACCGTTTCTGTCCGCTCCAAAAAACCTTACACTAACAAAAGTTTGGATGACGGGAGGTGGTACAAGAAGGAGAACAGAATATTAGGATACCATTGTAAAACACTTAATGCTTAGTTATAAGGAAGCATCCGACTCCGCTGACTTAAACATAGCGAATCTAACTTAACTATATAGGGCACCGGATCCTCCGGTGATATCAAAATTATGATACTAATGTATCAATTTAATTACAGGTGGTACGCTGTCAGGAGACAGCATGCGCTGCTGTGTTGCAGCAATCGTGTGGGCATGAGGTCTGCCGATCTCATGCCGGGTGTGCAGTCCAGGTGGACGACCTTCTGGTTTGGCATCCAGATGGATGTGAGATCTGCTTCGCACTGGTCTCAGACTTAACTAATGACTCGGTATGTACAACATTCCGTATCCTAGTAAGTATATTGGCAATATGGAACTTGAAAAATACATTGTCGTAGTATAGGATAAGTTCTAACGGGAATATCTCTTTCAGACCCCCCAGGCCATCAAGAACTCTTCCCTGGCGACCCTCAAGATCTGGGTCGGCGGCTTTGGCCGCAACGTGAAGGCAAGAAGCCATATATCCTGGCGGAGGATATGTGTACCCTGCTATACCCCAACGCCAAGATGTCGGCGGCAGTGCCGAAGGATGTAGCGGCACCGATCATCGCCAGGATCAGAGAGGAGACACAGGTCCACCCTGAAGATCTTGAGGGACTAGGGGAAGCCGTCCTAGAAGACGTAGCAGCCATCAACCTCGACATTGAATCGATGGTCCTCGACTCCGCTGGACAAGGTAGGGAGGTAAGTGAGGCAGGTGGCGCTCGGTCTAAGATCCCAATTCTTAGTCCGGCGCAGTCTAATTCTTCCTCTCTGACTTCTTTCCAGGGGTTCACTGGGAAGGCCATGGCTGGGGACAAGCCATGCTCAGTGGCCCCTAAAGTTAAACATCTGAAGAAGGCCCTACCTAAACCAACCAAGCCTTCTAAGCTACCCAAAGCACTCTCAACCAGACCATCATCAGCGTCTAAGCTGATGACAGATTCTGCAGTTGCTACTCCCCCACATCAGGGGTCGAGAGCAAGGAGCTCAAAAGCAAAAGACTCCGGAACTTGCATTTGATCCGGTAGCTTTTTCGAGCCAGCTCATGGAGAGAATGGGTAGCATAGTCCAGTCTCAGATTGGACCAATAGCTGATCGCCTGCAGTCTGTGGACAACTTGGCCCAGAGACTGCAAAATCAAGAGAATCTCATTGAGAATCTCTTGCGATCCGGACTACCACAACAACAGCAGTTTGTGATTCTGGACGCGTCAAAACTTCCGGCGTTCGTCAAGAACAACCCGTGGTGATTGGCTCTTCATGCTCCATTTTTAGAGGGCATGTTAACAATTGAAGGATGTGGTACCCGGCCGGTAGAAGATTTTGAATTCTACCCGGCGGGATTACAATTTCCCTTCCCGGGTTACACGTGCCTGACAAAGGAAGTGTTAGTTAGGGTAGATAAGGTCCCCAAAGAAACCATTACCTACCCAAAAGAACAAGCTCAGTCCACCTGGGTCCAGACTTTAAATGATTGGGAGTGTGTCAATACAAAACTGACGCCCCATAAAGGATCATACACTATGTTCGTGGTGGACGGACAAACTCCAACACCTTGCACCACAAAAGTAGTTGATCTCGCCTTACAAGAGGCTATGGATGGATGGATGGATTATGAAATTTAGGGACAAGCCCAAGCACTGGGACCTATAATGGTCATTCAGCGCCGTAATGGAATGAAATAAATAATCTGATAATTAATGAAATGTAATTGAACGTGATGATAATCTGATGTGAATGAAACTTAAAACCTTATTTCATTAAAAAAATAAATAAAATAAAAATCATATAATTATTTTATATTAAAATACAATTAAAAGTATAACTGCATACACTTGTGTGTATTAGGTGAAAGGTAAAATTGAATATTATTAAAATAAGTCAAATTTTATAGTAAATATCAATCTCTTTTAAGAACTTTACAAGATTATTAATATCAACATCATCTCCTAAAATATAAGAAAGTAGTTTCCCTGAAAGTCCGAGTTCCTGCAGGGCAGCACCATACACTGGGCAAACAAACAACCAGAATATGCTCAACTGTCAACAGGCAGTCACAGCGAGCACAGACTGGAGCCTCACTTCCTTCAAGTATAAAGCTGTGTGTCAATCGGGAATGGCCAATACGAAGTCTCGTTAAAACAATCTCGGTCCTCCTGTCTCTATGAAACGAAGACTGCCAAAAATTCAAATTAGGTCTGATTGCTTTCAGCTTCTTGTTTCTGGCAAGGAGGTTTGAGGACCATTGCTTCTGCCATTTGTGGCGGATATAGCTTCGAATAGGAGACTTCATATCAATGTATGGAACTTCATGGATATCCAGTGATCTTTTATTACATACTCTTTTTGCTGCTCTATCAGCTTTTTCATTATCTTTGATCCCTACATGGGCAGGAACCCAGCAGAACGAAACAGCTTTGTGTTTGCAAGAAATTCGAAACAGCCACTCTTGAGCTTGGAGAATCAAAGGATGTGATGTATTACAAATATTAAGACTCTCCAAAACACTTTTAGAATCCGAAGAGATAACAAATTTCTTCTTCTCGGTACGATGAACAATAGCTAATGCTCTATTAATGGCAGAAAGTTCTGCTGTATATACTGTAGCCGAATTTGGTAGTTTTGCAGCCTCACAAGTGTCTTCTGTAATTATGGCTAGCCCAACTCCCTCTCTTGACTTGGAACCGTCTGTATAAATCTTATACGCCATCATGAGTTACATCATGTTCTAAGAATAAACTCTTTGCCATTTTATCAGAAAGGTTCTTCTTGACCATAGTTTTGTTACAAACTTTTGCTTTAGGGATAAGCCATGGGGGGAATCTGGAGGCAACTAACTGAGAAACATTCTGATTTTTTAGAGTACAGTAGAGCCTCGGTTCTCGACGATAATTCGTTCCAGAAGTAGCGTCGAAATTCGATTATTTCGAGAAATGAATCAAGTTTTCCCTTTATAAAGAAATAACTGAAAATGGATTAATCCGTTCCTGACCATCAGTTATTACCCTAACCTTGCCTTTTTATACAATACATTACATGTAAATTACAACTAAATAAGTTAAAAGTTAAATAAATATCATGTTAAACGTATATTTATAATTTTAAATGTATAATATACAGTATAAAAGAAAACTAGCCTGTGTCCAACTGATTGTTGACCAAGATCCATAGGCTACCTAGGTAAATAGTAAGTAGAACGTAGTGTAGTGGTGGCATAAAACGTGTTGCTAACATAATAAAAACATTGAAAAGCAAGTCTAATTATTACAGTAAATTAATAAACTATTAAAATTAAACCCAATTTATATTTATCAAAAACTTGCAAAAATTTGCCTACAGTAAGTCGGCATTTAAGGATGTAAACAAACCATAGCGCAGCCGCCCTGGTGTTTATATCGGGACTATAGTAGTAAAGAAACCATAAAACCATATCTCGCTATAAGCCTAAAAACATTTACATTCGGTATTAATTTATTGTAAATCTTTTACGGAGTCGACTGCAATACTGTATACAAAATCGCTTGAAAAGTATCTTTCAGTAAATGTAATGCTATGATACTAACGATTTTGTTTCATAAATGTCCTTATAAAAAAAGGTGCGTCTTTTACGGCAAATTGTCCAATATCTGGGCTGGTTTCAAGCTTATTGGACTTTGACAATTATTATGGTACTGCATGGTACATATATACGTACGCATAAGTAAAAGAATCTTCTTAATGTCTTTAATTACTATACCATTATGTACCAGCTTCTCTTGAGTTTAATATCAAGCTAACCTCTTTTTTTTTTCTTTCTTTCTTTTTACGACGACGCTTATAAACGAAGCATTCAGATTGCGTTCGTTACCGCGCATGCGTTGCATATGTAAACTGTGTCACTACCAGACCTCATACGTAAACATTGACATCTTTTACAGTAGACATAAAAAAAGAATCGTCTTAATTTCTATAATTATTCTATACCATAGCGGCTTCTCTGATTAAGCTAAGGCTAACTTCTCTTTACCAGCAAGCTTAACAAAGATTAAGATTGCGTTCGCTACCGAACGGCACACTTACGTATGTGACGTGGTTTCACTACCAAATCTCACACGTAAACAATGACGTATTTTTACAGTAGACCATAAAGAATCTACTTAATTTCTATAATTAATGTATACAGTAGCGGATTCTGAGTTAACCTAAGGCTAACCTCTTCTTTACCGGCACGCTTAAAAAGCTTAGATTGCATTGCTACCGAACCGAACATGTTACATATGTAACTGGTTGCTACCAAATCTTACACGTAAACATTAACGTATTACAGTACGACATAAAGGATTCTTCTTAATTTCTTAATTACTACGCACTTAATATGGCATAGTGGCTTCTCTGATATAAACTATGACTAACTTCTTCTTTACCGGAAAGCTTAACAAAGCTTGAAGATTGCATTCGCTACCGAACCGCACATGTAACCTACGTACGTAACATTGCCTTCACTCCAAACCTAACACTTAAATACGTGTTGCATTTGCTACTGAAACTCGCGCCTCAAGTGTGAGCATGGTTTTAGAATATGTCTACGCTTGAAAAAAAATCAAGCAAGGGTGCTTGATTAAATCTTTTTTTCGCTCATCACTTTCATGCAAGGAGAGGATAGACGAAACTTAAGGTTTATTTTGGAGTTGGAAATGATGGAAACTTTTTGAAGAAGGAAACGCTTTTCCATTATTTCAGAGATAAACAATAGCAGAAGGTTTTAATAGGTAGCCAGTAGTAATGTTGGGACCCATGATGAATCAAAAGGTAATTGCGTATAGAGTTGATACCACCGAAAAAGCAAACGAAATGCGCGCAAGGTGTATAAGACGACGCACATGTTTGAATGTTTGTAAACATTAGTTGCGGACTTTAAAACAATGCTGAGTGGCGTCACCAGTGTTACCAACCCGTTTTGCTAAATTATGCTAGTCGGTCCAAGCAAGAATTTATGCCAAATATGGTGCAATTTTGTGCCGAAATTATGCTATTAATCTATCATTATCTCATTTCTCAAATACATTCGAGCTAAAACAACGATGTAATGGAAATTTAAAACATTTATATATTAGGTGAAATGATAAAAAGTGACGAACAGACAATATTATAACTAATAATTTGATGATCTTTACATGTTAGGAAACTCGTAATAAAACACCATTTTTCTTTAATAGATCACATACGCAATCACTAGTACACTATTTGATATGCAATCACTATTATACTATTTGACAAATGTGTGAAGATCACACATACAAATGTGAAGAAAACAAAAATTTTACTTATTACTGCATCATTATCATGCCACTCAGAACCATTATCTTTAACAGGTCACCATAAACAATTAATAAATACTTGAAAATGTGTGAAAATTACTTCAAATATAACATTTTGTTATTTACTGATATTTACTGAAAATTAAAACTAAAAAAAAAGGTAAACAAACAAACCAGTCTCTACTCAAAAAGAAAAACATACGTACTTATTACTTGATCTTTATCATGCCACTGAAACACTATTTTTCTTTAACAGATCACATACATAATGAATAAATACTTGAATATTGTGTGAAAATCACTTCAGACATAATTAAAAATTTTGATTACTGAAAAAAAAATAAAAACTTAAAAAAGGAAAAAAAGTAATCTTTACTCATGAAGAAAAAAACATTATTAACACTTTACTGATCGTTTGTCATGCCACTGTGGTATTTATTTATATTCACAAATTTAACATTCCTTAGTTGGGTTCAAACTAGCAATTAACTCATTTGTTAGTGCTGCTTTTGGGGCAATTTCACTTGTAGATACATTCACTATAGCTGTGTATGAAATTGAGGAATTTTCTGCATTTTATTTAAAATTTTAGTGAAAATACATTCTAAAATTGTACTAGAACCCTAAGTGTGAAAGAAATTATGCTAAGCTCCAATTCTTGGGTCAAATTGTGCTAAAAAACATGAAATTATGCTACATTTGGTAGCACTGGATGACGCCAACTAGCCGCGGCTGGCGGAAACAGTTTTGTTTACAACATCATATGGTCGGGGTCGGAAACTGGTTTTTTGGTTGAAAACAGATACAAAGTTTATTGGATATTTAGTGGCGAAATCCGATTATGTCGAGTACTAATACGGTCGTGAACCGGGTCTCTACTGTATCATTATTCACTTCTTGATTGTAGCCTTATCTGGAAGGGACAGATGACCTTGGTTTAAATTTCCTGTTGTCAAGTTGGCGAATGACCTTATTGGAAGGATTTTCGGAACTGCTTTTTACGCGCATTATGTAGCGCAGACCCAGTTCCTCCCGTCGTAAGTCAAGTGGCAGTTGATGGTATCTACAATACAGACTCTCAACAGGGAGGATGTTCGGAATGGCACCAGAAGCAAATTCGTAATCCCATGTTATGGACAATATTGGAGGTCGGTAAGTTTGCTTTTGCACGCTGAAGAATAAACCTGACACCCATAATCTAGCTTTGATCTACAAAGTGCATCATAAAGTCTTAATAAACATTTCTTGTCAGCTCCCCACTCATATCCAGAGACTATTTTCAAAAGATTAAAAGATGCCTTAATTTTACATTTAAGGTTATCAATAGTTTGGTCCGGTGAGTTTTGAGTCAAAGTCATTCCCAAAAATTTGACATCGGCAGCATATGGTAAAATAGATCCCTCGAGTTTTAAATTAGGTATAACCTCTTTACGCCTGCGGATAGCAACTCTCTTAAAGGCTGAAAATTTAAAACCATTTAGCCTGGCCCATTTGGAGACAGAAATCAATAACTTTCTGTAGATATCGCCATGCAGATTAGCATCGTAGGCAGTGCAATATGGCCAATCATCCACAAACAATGAGCTCGAACTGGGCTTGGAACTTCATCCAGATGCTATTTATGGCGACAGCAAAGAGGGTCACACTGAGAACACTTCCTTGTGGAACACCTTCCTCTTGTTTAAAGGGGTGGGGACGACAGAAAAGTTCCCTACTCTCACTTTTATTAATCTCTCGGATAGGAAGGAATGAATGAACCGAATTAAGTTGCCCTTAATACCCCTTTTCTGTAGTTGTTTTAGAATTCCATTACGCCAAGTAGTGTCATAAGCTTTCTCTAAATCGAAGAAGACCCCTATTGTCTGACACTGATTGACAAAACCCTGCTGAATTTGGTTGGAGAGTCTCATAAGTGGGTCGAGGGTAGATCTATTTTTACGAAACCCAAATTGGAAAGGAGAGAGAAACTTATTTGATTCTAATTGCCATACCAAGCAATAATTTATCATTTTTTCCATTAACTTGCAAACACAGCTTGTTAGTGCTATAGGTCTATAACTTGAACTTTGTTGGGGATCTTTATTTGGTTTTTGAACGGGGATTATGATGGAGAAATTTTCCAGGATCTCGGCATAACTCCAGTCTCCCAAATCTTATTAATGATCTTAAGAAGGTAGCGTTTGGCCTCTTCAGGTAGCTTCCTAAGCATTATATATAAAATAGTATCTTCACCAGGAGAAGTGTCATCTGTTGAAGAGAGTGCTTCATGTAGTTCTTGAAGAGAGAATCTTGCATTGTATGCCTCCCGGTTATCACCAGATAGATTCAGATTGACCTGAGTGTTCCTGATTCTTTGGAATTAACTAGAATAGTTTTTTGTGGGCTAGAAATGTTGGAGAAATATTGACCCAATGAGTTCAGCAACATCTGAAGGGTTTGTAATGAGTTATTTCCTACTCTCAAAAAGGGAGTTTTGGGTGGCACAAACTTCCCTGCTAGTTTTCGTAACTTTTTCCATACAAACATCGATGGTGTTTTAGAGTTAATTCCATTTATATAATAAATCCAAGAGTCTTTCTTGGCACGACGGAAGTATCGGCGTTGTTTTGCCATGGCTCGCTGATATATTCTTTTAGAAGTGGATGTGCCACTTGATTTGTATTTCTTGTAGCATCTTCTAGTAATTTTTCTTAAGGTGGCACACTTTTTGTCCCACCATGGAACTGTTGGTCTCCTTGGCTTTCCAGTAGTTTTTGGAATAGAGGCTTCTGCACTGGCTAATACAGTGTTTGTCCAATACTCATATGCTTCAATATGGTTGTTAAAGGATTCAAATGGTTTATCTAGATGGATATCCTTTTTATACTTATCCCAATCAGCCTCCAATGGCTTCCATTTCTGTGGCATTTCTGTAGGGACATTTCTGGTAAACTTTAAAAGAATGGGATAGTGATCACTGCCATTTAAAAATTCATTTACAGACCAAATAAAATCTAAAGCTATTGCAGAGGAACATATACTCAGATCAATAGCAAGAGTAAGAATTAAAATATATATTATGGATAAGTCATAGTACCATCATTTAAAAGCAGCAATATATTATTATTAATAATGTCTTCTAGAATTTTACCTTCATTATCTGAAGTATCCCTGCCCATAACGGATTATGAAAAATTCATTAAATCACCAAGAAGAAAAAAAATGGCTGTGGCAGTTGATCATTAATGATTGGATATCAGCATTTGTGAAGTTTGATCTAGGAGGCAGGTAGATGGAACACACAGTAATCTGTTTGTCTAATGTGATCTTAAGAGCAACAGCCTGTAAATTTGTACTGAGGGCTACAGGCAAACATTCCAGTGATTTGCTCACGATAATAGCTGCTCCTCCATGTGCTCTATCACCCGCTGGAGGGGTGGACGTGAAGATCTCATAATTAAGTCCAGGATTGAACTTCTCTGGACCTAATTGAGTTTCCTGCAGGTAAATTACTCCAGGATTAGTTTCTCTTAGGAGGACCTTAAGATTTTCAGCACGAGAACGCAATCCTTTACAGTTCCATTGTAGGATGTTGAATGAAGCCATTACAAATCCGATTTGGAAGCCTTTCTTTTTTCCTCTTTAGGTGGTCTGGAAATAGACGGTTTTTTATGACTAACCCTGTGATCTTTATTTCTCCTAGTTTGATTTTCTTTAGGAGGAGGGTGAACATCTACCGTTGTAATCTGTGCAACCTCTTTAACTTGGTGGTTGTGTTCCATGAAATACTTGCTTCACTTGAGGAAGCACACTATAGCTGTTAAATATCGAAGCATGCTATTTGGAGTATAAGGGGGAAGAACCTGAAGGAGTCCTTCCTCTCTTGGGGTTCCTTAACTGTTTTGATTCCATTAGATCAGGCAGAGATTCTGCCTGTGATAGATTTACTACATTAAAAGTAGGAGATGGAAGAGATGATGGGAGAGCCTCTTCATCTGGAGGAGAGACTTTTTCAACCACAGGCAGCTTTGCCTGCTTTGGTGGTGAGTGCTCTTGCTTCCAATGACTGAGCACCCAACCCAGATACCCGGGCCTCTACCACAGGAGTTGATGCACCTACTGCAGGATTGATTGATTGATTGTGAGTTATCTGGCGTCACAACTACCAGGGTCACCGACGCCGAATACTAAATGTGATCTTTGAACTTTTATAATATATTATACAACATTCAAAATAACTTTATCTTTATGAGAGATATATAAATTTGATTTAAAAAAATAAATTAAATTTCTGATAAAAATATAAATAATATTCCGATAAAAAGAATTGTGATTGATCACAACCGTAAAACTATTAAAAAATAAAAAAAAAATGTATATACTAAGACAGCACAGCTGTCAGATATATTTGAGAAGACCAGCTTCTTTGATAAAAGAGATAATGTTATTAATACATGCGCTTTCTCCCAACAGTTTTGCCATGCTATAATTACCCCCTGCTCCACTACTATAACCTAAAAAACGATTCCTAAGTTCCACCAGACTGGGACACTCAACCAGCAAATGCCTAACGGTTAGTAGAACTAAGCAATCTCACAGAAGGGCTCATTCTCCCCATCCATCAGAAAGCCATGAGTTAAACGCGTATGGCCAATACGTAATCTACACAATACAAATCTCCCACTTTTCCTTGGTATTAGGTCATATGTTTCCAAGGGTGTGGTCTGACTAGTAATTCTTTCATTTTATTAGGGGTTCCTACTCTGTCCCACTGAAGTACCCATAACTGCTGGATGGATTTCCATATATCATAGAATGTATCTCGATATGGAACAGGGCATTTTCTCAGGCACCAAAGTTTGCGCTGCTGATTTGGCTAGCTTGTCTGCCTCTTCGTTTCCCGATATGTTCACATGGGCGGGAACCCAACAAAATGAAACAATGCTGCCTCTATTTTGGTGCAAAAAATCCACTGCAAGATCTTCAACACCAAGGGATGATCAGTATTAAAGACTTCCAGGGACTGTAGGGCACTTTTGGAGTCACAAAAATATTGATAGCTACAAACTGGGAGTGTTGTAATATGTTCCAGTGCTATTAGGATGCCATACATTCGCTGTAAAGTTTGAGGCAACAGAAGGAAGTGCACCTCTTCGGTTAAAAGATTCGCTAAAAACCCCATATCCAACGCCAGCATTGGACTTAGAGCCATCAGTAAATATAAAACTTGTATCTACATGCACTAAAAATATGGACCTCATTTCCTCATCAGATTTATCCCTCTTTGCCCACTGAAGTACCTGCAGAATTTCACATCAGGTAACCTCCAGACAGGAGTACTGGGATACACAAAGGGGATAATGGGGAAATTTTTTAATATTCGTATCCTCTAAAATATTTTTAATTCTATAGCTAAAAGGAGTGGGATACCTTGGATGACTTTTCATAAAAACCAACCGTTAAAAAAATTTCTATTTGCCACACAAATGCCAGAGATTTGGGGAGTCTTTGCACTCTAAAACCAGTATCGAAGTAATGATGACTGGCGATAGAGTTTCAAGGGGCATCTCTCCTGCATCAACTAGCATACTAGGTATTGGTGACGACCGGAAAGCTCCTGTGGCTATACGAATACCTGAATGATGCACCGAATCTAAAATTCTCAAGTTAGATGAGGAGGCTGAAGAATAAACTTCACATCCATATGACAGCTTTGACAAGATTAGGATTTATGAAGCTTTAGTAACAGATTTCTATCAGCTCCCCAACTGGTGTAGAAAGCACCTTCAAGATGTGTAGAGCTTCTAGGCTCTTTGCTTTTATATGTTT
Source organism: Macrobrachium nipponense (assembly GCF_015104395.2). Classification (NCBI taxonomy): domain Eukaryota; kingdom Metazoa; phylum Arthropoda; class Malacostraca; order Decapoda; family Palaemonidae; genus Macrobrachium; species Macrobrachium nipponense. The sequence goes on along the minus strand of NC_087219.1, from coordinate 5,602,775 downwards.
TTGATATGGGGGACCCAAGTCAATCTATTGTCAAAACTAGGCCTAAGAAGTGTGCTTGTTCTACACATGGGATTCTACGGCCATACAAATAGAGGTCTGGATCAGGATGCACTCCCCTGATCCGACAGAAGTGGACAGCAGTAGTCTTGCTTACAGAGATTTTAAAAACCCTGTTTCTCAGCCCAACTTACTATTTATTATTGTTAATTGTAGCTTTCTTCTGCTACAGTCATCCAGGTGGCAGCAAAGGATATTGACAAGTCATCCACAAACAGTGTCTTTAAAACCTCTCTTGGAATGACAGCTGCAACACTGTTTATGGCCAGAGCAAAAAAGTGTTACACTGAGAACACTACCCTGGGGAACACCTTCTTCTTGGCACTTTTTCTCTGATAAAGTACTGCCAACTTTAACTTTAAAATACCTACGATGTAAAAAGGATTTCACAAATAAAGGTAATTTTGCCTCGTAGACCACCATTATGCATAGTCTTCAGAATCCCATGTCTCCAAGCATGTCATATGCCTTTTCTATATCAAAAAACACTGTCACATGGTGTTGCTTGGAGGCAAAGGCCTCACAGATAGAGGCTTCAAGTTGCAGTAAGATGTCCAGGGTGGAGTGCATTTTTCGAAAACCACACTGAGAAGGTGTTAGAATATTGTTGTGCTCTAGATACCACATCAGTCTTACATTTACCATTTTTTCCATCAACTTACACAAACAGCAAGTTAAAGCAATGGGGCGGTAAACTTGCTGCACAGAGAGGATCTTTTCCAGGCTTAAGGAATGGTAACATGGTAGCTAATTCCCATATGGTAGGGTAGCTGCTCATCCCATATTCTATTGATAATACTTATTATAAAAAGTTTTGTGTTCCTTGAAATGTGTTTAAACATTTCATAAGGAATCTCATCTGGACCAGGGGCAGTGTTCTTGCTCCTAGATAAAGCAGAGTCAAATTCCCTCTCAGAAAACGGCATATTATATGATTCAGCTTTCTTTGCTGAAAAGTCAAGTACCTGTTGTTCTTCCATCATTCTGAAATTATTGTCCTGGGGACTATCTGATTTCTCAGAGACTCGAGCGAAGTGTTTCTGAAAAATGTATTACTAACTTCTCTGGCATCTGTGACATGATTATTATTCACTTTAAGTACTGGAGGAGGATTGGGTGTAAATTTACCCTGAATTTTTCTTATTTTCTTTTGTTTTCTTCCAAATGCTACAAACTGGTGTTCTGCTGTTAATAGAGGATACATATCCGGCCCATGATTGTCTTCTGGCAGCTTTCATGGCTTTCGAAATCGTGCCCTACACTGTTTGTAAAGTATGACATTGTCCAAGGTGCGGTGTCTACGGCACCTGGTCAATGATGTCCTTGTAGCTCGGTGTAACAGCCTCAAGTCTTCTGACCACCACGGTACTGGCCGTCTCCTGAATAGTCCGTCCTTTTGTTCGAGGAATCGAGTGCAGACCTGCAGTATGTAATGTTCCATTGAGTAGATCAATGGCATCATCTACACTTGGGAAATCTTTTGCATTCCCCTCCAACTCACTCAAATCTTTGAATTTTCTCCAATTTGCTTTCTCTAAACACCATCTTGGTGATCTCGGGATAGGTGGGCCTTCATTGGTGTCGATCACAATTGGAGAATGGTCACTGGTATGCCAGTCATCACTTGTTCTCCAACTAAAATCAACACTGCAGTTGGAGCTACATATTGAAAGGTCGATGCAGGAGACGGTGCCTGTCTGAATGTGGTAATGGGTAGGTTCTCCAGTATTAAGAAGGCCTATATCTTCATTTTCTATTAATGATGCCATCATATTCCCTTTTTGGTTTGATGTTACTCTCCCCACAATGGATGTCTACTGTTGAAGTCACCAAGTAGAAGGAATGGCTCTGGTAGTTGCTGCATCAAGTGTATTAAGTTCTCTTGGGAGACATGGCTATTGGGCGGAATGTAAAGGGAACATATAGTATATTGCCTCCTCAAATTAATTCGTACAGCCACAGCTTGAAGTGGAGTATTTAGTTTTTACTTTGTAGTGTGGAGCATCTCGACGGATGTAGATGAGGGATCCACCATGATTTCCCACCTGTAAATCAAATTTAGTTCTATAGTGAACATATTCCCTAGGACAAGGGGTATATTCACCTAGCATAGTCTCCTGCAAACATATCCCTACAGGAGAGTGCTCATAGATTAAAAGCTTCACTTCCTCATACTTCGCTCGCAGTCCCTGACAGTTCCACTGAATAATGGAAGTGAATTTATTCACGTTTAGGACCAACATTGTGGTTCCTTTTTTACAAGACTGGGAGAGTTCTTTTTTCTACTAAGGGGAGGCATTTTGATGGAAGTTTTGTTGGCTTCTTGGGAGGAATTATCACCTTCGTAGAGCCAACATCTTTTCCTTCAGTGTTTTTGATACTGAAGGGTTTTTTAGTTTCTTCGCTCTCCATCTCTACCGAGATGGAGAGAGCAGAGGTGTTCTCTAAAGAGACCACCTCAAGTGTCTTTGTACTGCTGGCAGTAGCCAGCTCTGCCTCTGATGAGGCAGAAGTACCAGCGAGGACTGGCACCGGGGGACCAGCATCTGCTGGTTTGTCCTCCAAAGAGGAGTTGGCACCAACAGAAGCTGGCACCAGACCAGCAAACCACTGGCCTTGCCTCCAAAGAGGCAGATGGTGGAGGGTGTATCTCAACTGGCACTTCAATTTTCTTCAATTCCACACTAGGGTCTTTCTTGTTGGTTCTAGTGAACCTTGTCTTTATATTCTCATCATCAGTTGACTCAGATGATTCAGTTAGCTGTCTTTTTAATGATTCTTTATTTGATTTTCCTTTTGTGCTCTTAACTTGGGTGTTTTTATTTGTCTCTTTCCTTTGGCTTTTTAATTTTGCTACTACAGTAGCAAAACTTAGACCGGGTCTTACAGTCTTTGCTTTGGCTCTCTCTCGTGCTTCCTTAAATGTTGTTCTTTCAATCACTCTAATTGCTTGTATTTCCTTTTCAAGTAATATATATCACACTGCTGAGATGACGAGGCATGTCCCCTCCACAATGAACACATTTAGGGTCCCTGGTGCACATTCCATGCTCATCTCTCCACAGTTGACACAGACTGCAGGCTTTTCTTGCAATTTGGATCGACACGATTGTAGGGTGTGTCCAAAATGCTGGCAATGGAAACACCTTCTGGGTCTTGGGATGTACAACTTTATCTTAAACCTATACCATGGCTGCATAGACATATTCCGGAAGTCTTAAAGTACTAAAGTTAATATTAAGGTAGGCTGAGGTATTCTATTAGTTTTCACCTTCTTTGTCATCCTGTCAACCTTTATTACACCCTGGTCTTTTAATTCTGTTAAAAGTCTCTCCTCAGAAAAAGCCATCAATTGAGGGGCATAATCAAGCCCTTGCTGGAGTTCAGGCTAAAGTGGGGAGTGCACTCAACCGTAATTCCCGCAAGGTCCGACAATCCCATCAACTTACTGCTCTCCTCTGGGGATGATGCTTTCTATAAGGAGCATATTTCCATTTTGGGCTGTTATTTTTGGCTTGTCTGCCACAACATTTCATGATTTCCCTGTGTACTTGGAAAATGTCAATATTGTCACCTTCAAGCTTCAAATTCAGGTATTTATTAAATGAATTGGGTACAAAGACCCCAGGAGCTATTTCACACTTTTTATTTTTCTTCATGGCATATGGTTCCAGTGTGACAATACTGGAGCCAGATGCTTTTTGTTGAGATTTCTTGGCGGTATATCTACTCGCAATTGCTTTGGGTCGTCATCTGTGTCTGTCTGTCATTCGTCCAGGGTACTACCCTGATCAAAGGACCGACCATGATTGATTGAAGTTCGGGTTTCCGTGGACAAGTCCTTTGACAAAAGCATAGGGTCGTCAGCCGAAATAGGGGGGGTTGCCATAGAACATGAAAAACATAGTTCATCCAGATATTCCCCATACCCACCATGGAGTCACACTTAGAGGACGTCATCCCTTTCATTAGGGTCGTCCTAGGGGTAATTACTGGATATACACCCTATCTCCAGTGCTAAGGCGTCATGATGTCTGTCGATCAGACCCGCACTGAGATAGGGTTTGACATTAAACTTTCCCCTCGCTCAACCACGTCAGGTACTAGAGTTCTACGGGTGAGGTGGCATGCCGTCCATCCTCACCCTCCTTCAAATCCCAAGATTTAGACTAAATCATGAAAACAAAACCAGCCAATAGTCGTCATCATAGAATCCATACCTTATAGGGGGAGGAAGGCAGAAAGATGAAACGTTTTTAGTAGAAGAAAAAGGGCTGACTTATTTCGTTGGATCAACAGCTGGGCACCAAGGCCCAGCGAGAAAGCAGTTCCCACCAGGCATCAGGGCCCAGCTGCTGAACCCTAAGCCCCCCATCCTCGGCAAGGCTTCAGCATCTGGGGGGCCTACTGCAGGAGAAGGTGCTCCCACAGGACCCCTTGTGGTAGTAAGGGGTAGTGGGTTTAGAGCTCTTGCATAGCTCTTTGATTGGCCCAATTGTTGTTTGGCATATCCTATGCTAATGTGTTCAGCATTAGCCTTATTTATTGCTGAAAGAGGCTATGGAAGACAAACCCATGCCGCAATTAAGGGAAACGGACTTGACTTCTCTGTTGTTCCTGGGAGATCAAGATTGCTAGGTTGACGCACCAGCTACATTCACTGTAGGAAAACTGAACTCAGACTGTGCCACCACACAGTTTAGTGAACGACTCCCAAGACTTCCGGACTCCCTGATCAAGACAGAATATGAGGCAAGAACCAGGCCGAGTAGATCCATCAACTCAGCTACGATGGCGGAGATGACTTCATTGGTCTACGCCGAGGAGCCACTGTTCAAGATCTTGACAAAGTCTTTGCTCCACACACTCCAGAGTGATGCATATGACTTTGCAGTGGCTCGACGCAATTGCCAGAAGCATGTCCTGTCTGAGGCCTCTATTAGGCATGAGCCTAACAGATTAATTAAGGCCTCAATCTGGGGAGTGGACTTGTTCCCGGAGGACGTAGTAAACAGCGTCCTCGGGGAAGCAGCAAGGGTAAACCAAAGCCTCAAAGTCCGGTGGGGCCTAATTCCTAAACGTAAATATGAGGCCACTGGAACACAATCAAGAGGCAGGAAAAGACCTAGGAAGCTTCAGTCTTTCCAAGGTCCACAAACTCAAACTGTGGTACAGGCAATGCCAGTACCCAAGATGAGTCAGCCTTCCACATCAAAGACCCAGCCCCAACAACAATATGTGTGGGTAAGCCAGCCACCTCAACAGCCAGAAGCCACTACCTCGTTTATGGCAACTCCGGCATATAACCCTACCTTTGAAACACAATGTGTGTTTCATGGGTACAATATACATTCGAGAGGTAGTAGAGCTAGGGGAGCCTTCCGGCATAGAGGCAGCGGAAGAGCTTCTGGAAGAGGCAGAGGATTCCGGGGGAGCCGTGGAAGCAGACCTTCTGCAAACCAGTGAGACTCCCCAGGTAGGAGGAAGGCTGTACCTCTTTCGGAGCCGTTGGACTTTCAGCAAATGGGCATTCAGTATAATATCGCAGAGTCTGGGGTGGAGTTGGATAAAAGGGCCCCCTCCACCAACCAGTTCTTATCAGATTCCAACGGCAGAACTAACACTTTACACCAAAGATCTCCTTCTAAAGAAAGCAATAAAAGAGGTAAAATGTTTAAAATTTCAAGGACGCTTGTTCAGCGTTCCAAAGAAAGACTCAGACAAGCGAAGAGTAATCTTAGACCTGTCCCATTTGAATACATATATTCAATGCGACAAGTTCCATATGCTGTCCGTCTCGCAGGTGCGAACCTTACTTCCCTGTGGGGCCGTCACCACCTCTATAGATCTTACAGACGCTTATTATCATGTTCCGATAGCAAGGCATTTTCGTCCTTTCCTAGGGTTCAAGCTAGGCAAAAAGGCATACACTTTCAAAGTGATGCCATTTGGACTCAATATCGCGCCCAGGATATTCACTAAGTTGGCAGAGATAGTAGTCCAAGAGCTGAGAACTCAAGGAATACAGTTAGTAGCTTACCTAGATGATTGGCTTATCTGGGCCAACAGCGTCGAGGAATCCCACAAGGCGACGGACAAAGTAATAAAATTTCTGGAATACTTAGGATTCCAAATAAATTTCAAGAAGTCCCGTCTTACTCCAGCAGCATGTTTCCAGTGGTTAGGTTTACAATGGAACCTGAACACACACAAACTGTCGATCCCACCAAAAAAGAGGAAAGAGATAGCAAGGACAAACTAACGTCCTGGAGAAATCAAGAAAGAATCCTAGGCTCACTCCAGTTTGCCTCAGTAACACATATTACTGAAAGCCAAACTGAAGGACATCAATCGAGTATGGCGGTCCAAAGCAAACAAGAAAAATCGAGACAGAATTGCTCGGATTCCACCAAAACTGAGGAAAAGACTTCAACCATGGACCAAAGTAAAAAATCTAGCAAAATCAGTACCCTTACGATTTCCACCGCCAGCACTAGTAATCCATACAGACGCCTCCCTAGGCGGTTGGGGAGGCTACTCCCAGTACGAAAAAGTCCAAGGTTTGTGGTCAGTGACATTCCATCAACTACACATCAATATCATAGAAGCCATAGCAGTGTTTTTAACTCTAAAAAGACTCTCCCCGTCAAAGAAACAACACATCAGACTGATTCTAGACGATTGATTGATTGATTGTGAGTTATCTGGCGTCACAACTACCAGGGTCACCGACGCCGAATACTAAATGTGATCTTTGAACTTTTATAATATATTATACAACATTCAAAATAACTTTATCTTTATGAGAGATATATAAATTTGATTTAAAAAAATAAATTAAATTTCTGATAAAAATATAAATAATATTCCAATAAAAAGAATTGTGATTGATCACATAACAGTAAAACTATTAAAAAGAAAAAAAAAATGTATATACTAGGACAGCACAGCTGTCAGATATATTTGAGAAGACCAGCTTCTTTGATAAAAGAGATAATGTTATTAATACATGCGCTTTCTCCCAACAGTTTTGCCATGCTATAATTACCCCCTGCTCCACTACTATAACCTAAAAAACGATTCCTAAGTTCCACCAGACTGGGACACTCAACCAGCAAATGCCTAACGGTTAGTGGAACTAAGCAATCGTCACAGAAGGGCTCATTCTCCCCATCCATCAGATAGCCATGAGTTAAACGCGTATGGCCAATACGTAATCTACACAATACTAATCTTCCCACTTTCCTTTGGTATTAGGTCATATTTCCAAGGGTGTGTCTGACTAGTAATTTCTTTCATTTTATTGGGGCCTACTCTGTCCCACTGAAGTACCCATAACTGCTGGATGGATTTCCATATATCATAGAATGTATCTCGATATGGAACAGGGCATTTTCTCGGTACCAAAGTTTGCGCTGCTGATTTGGCTAGCTTGTCTGCCTCTTCGTTTCCCGATATGTTCACATGGGCGGGAACCCAACAAAATGAAACAATGCTGCCTCTATTTTGGTGCAAAAAAATCCACTGCAAAGATCTTCAACACCAGGGCCAAGATCAGTATTAAAGACTTCCAGGGCGTAGGGCACTTTTGGAGTCACAAAATATTGTATAGCTACAAACTGGGAGTGTTTGTAATATGTTCCAGTGCTATTAGGATGCCATACAATTCAGCTGTAAAGTTTGAGGCAACAGAAGGAAGTGCACCTCTTCGGTTAAAAGATTCGCTAAAAACCCCATATCCAACGCCAGCATTGGACTTAGAGCCATCAGTAAATATAAAACTTGTATCTACATGCTCTAAAAATATGGACCTCATTTCCTCATCAGATTTATCCCTCTTTGCTCCACTGAAGTACCTGCAGAATTTCACATCAGGTAACCTCCAGACAGGAGTACTGGGATACACAAAGGGGATAATGGAAAATTTTTGAATATTCGTATCCTCTAAAATATTTTTAATTCTATAGCTAAAAGGAGCGGGATACCTTGGATGACTTTCATAAAAACCGTTAAAAATATTTCTATTTGCCACAGCAAATGCCAGAGATTTGGGGAGTCTTTGCACTCAAACTAAACCAGTACCGAAGTAATGATGACTGGCGATAGAGTTTCAAGGGGCATCTCTCCTGCATCAACTAGCATACTAGGTATTGGTGACAGACCGGAAAGCTCCTGTGGGGCTATACGAAATACCTGAATGATGCACCGGATCTAAAAATTCTCAAGTTAGATGAGGAGGCTGAAGAATAAACATTCACAACCATATGACAGCTTTGACAAGATTAGGGATTTATGAAGCTTTAGTAACAGATTTCTATCAGCTCCCCAACTGGTGTGAGAAAGCACCTTCAAGATGTGTAGAGCTTCTAGGCTCCTTGCTTTTATATGTTTAATATGGGGGACCCAAGTCAATCTATTGTCAAAAACTAGGCCTAAGAAGTGTGCTTGTTCTACACATGGGATTCTACGGCCATACAAATAGAGGTCTGGATCAGGATGCACTCCCCTGATCTGACAGAAGTGGACAGCAGTAGTCTTGCTTACAGATTTTAAAAACCCTGTTTCTCAGCCCAACTTACTACTTTATTTATTGTTAATTGTAGCTTTCTTTCTGCTACAGTCATCCGGGTGGCAGCAAAGGAGGGTATTGACAAGTCATCCACAAACAGTGTTTTTTTAAAACCTAAAACCCTCTTGGAATGACAGCTGCAACACTGTTTTATGGCCAGAGCAAAAAGTGTTACCTGAGAACACTACCCTGGGGAACACCTTCTTCTTGGCACTTTTTCTCTGATAAAGTACTGCCAACTTAACTTTAAAATACCTACGATGTAAAAAGGATTTCACAAATAAAGGTAATTTGCCTCGTAGACCACTATTATGCATAGTCTTCAGAATCCCATGTCTCCAAGCAGTGTCATATGCCTTTTCTATATCAAAAAACACTGTCACATGGTGTTGCTTGGAGGCAAAGGCTTCACAGACAGAGGCTTCGAGTTGCAGTAAGATGTCCAGGGTGGAGTGCATTTTTCGAAAACCACACTGAGAGGGCGTTAGAATATTGTTGTGCTCTAGATACACACAGTCTTACATTTACCATTTTTTTCCATCAATTTACATAAACAACATGTAAAAGCAATGGGGCGGTAACTTGCTGGACAAAGAGGATCTTTTCCAGGCTTAATTATTATTATTATTATAAAAATAGTTTAACCAGACCACTGAGCTGACTTTCAGCTCTCATAGGGCTGGCCCGAAGGATTAGATAAAATGCCAGGTCTAGGCCAAAGGCCAGGAACCGGTACCAAATAGGTCATGAAGTATAAAAAATAAATTATAAAACTGCACAGGGGCACAGACTTCCATACTAGAACTCAAACACGCAATAAATACATTTGCTCACGATTCCATACATACTTATTAAAAAGGTGTATTAAATTAAAAATTAAACAATAACAATTTCAATAAAATCTTAAAAATTTGATCTAAAATTCATTAATTACTCTGAGGTTTTTGTATGGTTATTATATTTTATTAATTAAATCAGATTTCTTTAGAAACGTTAAAACGGGAACCACTGAAAATGAGAAAGATTCTGACAAAATTTCTTTTATTCTTTTATTACCAAAGGTTGGATGGATGGATGGATGTATGAGTTTTAGGGCAAAGCCCAGGCACTTTTTTGGTGGGCCAAAGAAGCCATCAGCGCCGTAATAGAGATTAAATAAAATACATTATGAATGAGTTAATAAGTGTATGAAGAAATGGTTCATATATAAATTACCAATATGAGAAATGAATGAATTAATGAAGAAATAAATGAAGAAAACATGCTTAATAAAAATAAATATATATATATCTATGATGTGATAGCTAAAAAATAATCAAATGTTATTAAAAATATTTATAGACTTTAAAAAGGAGATGAGAGCAGAAATATCTGCTTCATCTCCCAAAATATCACAAAGGGATTTACCCCTAAGATATCTCTCTCTCTGGTTAAAATATCTGGGGCAGGCAACCAGAATGTGCTCCACTGTTAGCATCTCGCCACCACGCAAGCACACTCTTGGGAGGCTGCCCCCTTCTAAAATAAACTGTTGGGTCAAGTAAGTGTGCCCAATCCTCAGTCTGCTTAAAACTATTTCTGTTCGCCTATCAGACTGGAAAGATGAAGGCCACGGCAATATATTATTTCTAATATTTCTGTACTTTCTATTATTGGCAAGATGAGAAGACCATCTTTCTTGCCATTTGCTTAAAATATAAGACCTAAAAGGACCTTTTAGATCTGTATGAGGCACTTTACTAAAGGCTGTTTCTGAGGAGACACTAGCAGCTTTCGCTTCCCTATCTGCCATCTCGTTTCCGCAAATCCCCACATGTGAGGGACCCAACAGAAAGAGACAGATTTACGCAAATAATACAAATGGAGGAGCGATTCCTGAACTTTTTGAACTAACGGATGGAAGCTATTGAATTTTTTAATAGCTTCTAAAGTGCTTTTCGAATCCGAGTAAATGACAAAATTAGTGTCGCTACTTTGAACAACTATATCCAAGGCAGAGACTATGGCTGTTAATTCTGCTGTGAATATGGATGCAAAGTCAGGTAGTTTAGCTGTATATGCTGTATCACCAAGGATAACCTGCCACAGCCAACACACCACTACCTAGACTTTGATCCATCCGTATATATTTTTGTCACATTAGTATGGACAGTTTCGTGCTCCAAGAATTTTCCCCTAATCTCTTTCCTCAGGATAGTCTTTTTTGTTAAAAAGCTTTTTTGCACACGGATGCTTCTGGAATAAGCCTGGAGGATACACAGGTTGTTTTTACTTCCATGACTTTCTGGGATTTAAGATTATTACCCTTAACATCTTCATTTAGTCTAACTTGGAATGGTCTAGAGGCTCTTATATACCGAGAAAAGACCCGTGAGTCTGCTTCCTTCAGCACCTGGAAAGAGGGATTTTTGGGAGCCACTTTTAAATTCTAGCCATGTACCTTAATCCTAGTTCTTGCCTTCTCAAATCAAGGGGAAGTTGGTTAGTATCAACATATATGCTTTCAACAGGCGAAGTTCTAAAAGCCCCTGAGCATATTCTCAGCCCCATATTGTGTACAACATCTAGTTCCTTCAGCCTGGTTTGACAAGCTGAGGAATAAATCTGACAGCCATAGTCTAGCTTGGAACCTACACAACGAGTCATATAGTCTCAGCAGGGATTTTTTATCAGCTCCCCAACTAAATCCAGAAACAACCTTTAAAATATTCAGAGATTGTTTAACCTTAATCTTTAAGGAGTTTACGTGGCTGGCCCATGTCAATTCTGGTCAAATGGTTATTCCCAAAAATTTCACTTCATTTTCATAAGGAATGATAGATCCTTTTAAACTGAGTGTGGGAACCTCTTCCCACACGCTGGCACCTAGTAAATGTTGCAGAAACTGTTTTAGAGGAGGAGAATTTAAAGCCATTCTCATCAGCCCACTTTGTAATGGCATTACAGACCTTTGCAGATGTTTACTACTGACAAGGCATCATATCCTGTGCAGTATATTGCAAGGTCATCAACAAAAGTGAGCATTTAACAGGTGATATTTGTTGGACTATACTGTTTATTGCCACTGAAAAAAGTGTCACGCTTAAAACGCTTCCTTGTGAACACCCTCCTCCTGCACAAAAAGGTTGGGAGAGAGTGTTGCCCACTCTAACCTTAAAGAATCTCTCTGTTAAAAAGGAATATACAAATTTAATCATTCTTCCACATATGCCCATCTTGTGCAATTGTTTTATGATGCCAATTCTCCAAGTAGTGTCATATGCTCAAGGTCGAAAAATACGCCAATAGTCTGACATCGTTTGGCAAATCCTTGCTGGATTTGATTGGTCAGCCTCAGCAATGGATCAAGGGTGGAACGATTTTTCCTGAAACCAAATTGAAATGGAGATATTAGTCCTTTTGCTTCAAGTGCCAAACTAATCTGGTGTTTATCATTTTTTCCATCCAGCTTACACACACAGCTGGTAAGAGCTATTGGTCTATAGCTGGTGGCTTGGGAAGCGTCTTTATTAGGCTTTTTTATGGGAACAATTATGGATATTTTCCAGTCCTTGGGTAAAATTCCATTTTTCCCATATTTTGTTTATAATCTTGAGTAGATACTTTTTGGCATCACCTGGGAGGTGTTTAAGCATTTCATATAAAACTGAATCACCCCCCTGGAGCTGTTGATTCAGTTGAAGAGAGTGCCTCCCGAAATTCTCTTAAGGAAAATTTGTGATTGTATGGTTCAGATTTACCAGATTCAAATTTCAGTGTCATTTCAGCATTCCGAATTCTTTGAAATTCTAGAGAATAATTGTCAGGGCTAGAAACTTGAGAAAAGTGTTTTCCCAGCTCATTGGCAACTTCAGTGGGCTCTGTGATCAGAGTGTTATTGACCTTTAATGAGGGTAATGGTGACGCAACAAATTTTCCACTTAGTTTCCTGATTTTGCGCCACACCACTCTCAATGGAGTTTTGGAATTTATTCCATTGATATAGTAAAGCCAACTTTCTCTTTTGGCTTTCTTGTAAAAGCGCCGCTGCTTGGCTAACGCACGATTATAGATTAATTTAGACTGAGGGGAGCCACTAGTTTTGTATCGTCGGTAGCACTTCCTAGTGACTTTCCTCAGAATACTACATGTCTTATTCCACCAGGGAACTGCAGGTCTACGAGGTTTACCTTTTGTCTTGGGAATCGAGCCCTCAAAGGCCCAAAAACCTTTCCTTTCCCAAAAGAAAAGTAAAAAGAAAAAAAATTTTCCAATGGAAGTAGTCCATAAGGCATCCAGGTGAGAATGAAATGACTCAAACTTCCTATCTAGATTGGCTCCTTTACTGAACTTGTCCCAGTCAGCATCTTCTACCTTCCACTTAGGTAATGTTTCAGATGGAGCATTTACAACATATTTCAGATGGATCGGGTAATGATCACTTCCATTCAAATCTTCATTAACAGACCAGTTAAAGTCAAGGTGGATATTTGTTGAGGAAATACTAAGGTCCAGTGCAGAGAGATGATTATTATGAATGCTGTGGAAGGTCATTGACCCATTATTATATAGGGCGACATCCCCAATTCGTGTCAATAAGGTCCTCGATTATTTTCCCTTTTCTGTCTAAACACCGACTTCCCCAAAGGGGGTTGGGGTGGGCATTAAAATCTCCTAATAAGAGAAAAGGAGTGGGAAGTTGGTTAATCAAGGACTGAATATCTCCAATGTTTAAAAGAAAGATCTGGTGGGAGGTATAATGAACAACCGTTATCCTTTTGTCTAATAAGACTGAGACAGCAACAGCTTGTAAGTTTTGTATTTAATTGTATTGTGGAGTGCTGCAGAGATTTATTAACAATAATTGCAGCACCTCCATGGGCACGATCACCAGTTGGGGGAAAAGAGTTAAAAATAGCATAATCAAGTCCAGGATTATAGGAGAGTTACCTAACATAGTCTCCTGCAGGCATACAATCCCTGGATTGAATTCATGCATTTTTTTTTATTAAAACTTTAAAGTTCTTTCTGTCCGGGCTCTGAGACCCTTACAGTTCCACTGAAGGACATCGAACGTGAATGTTAAGGTGGTAATGTACTACTTCCCACTCTTTGGAGGGGAAGTACTGATCTTAGGTTGGAGAGGAAAATTCTCCTTAATAAGAGATTGTTTTCTTGATCCCTTTTCATCTTTATCAGAGATTAGGGTTCTTTGCCGACAAACAGCTTTCTGAATTCGAGGCTGATGCTCAGGATTTTTACTATGATTAGGTGCATCACTACTGCTATTAGTCTTGGGGCCGGCAAGACTGATGAGAACTCGCATGTCTTTTGAACTGGATCTGCTTTCGGAACTATCTTCCTTGGCGGAGAGATCTCTTCCAGAACACTGTACCCATTTGAAGTTTTTATGATAAAACTTTCATTATTCGGGGATGTGTTTCTTATACGCTTTCTGGTGGGCGCAGCTTTAGTTTTATCATGTTTCTTAGTAACTGTGATAATTGATGGATCCGAGCTAGATCTCTCTAGTTTGGACCACTCCTTTGGTTGCTTCTTGGTGATACTATTTGTGGACGTTTGCAAACTTTGCTTAGGGGCTGAATTTGCAACCGTTACATTTGTATCAACGTGAGAGGATAAATTGTCCATGCTTTTGGAAGAACAATTTTTAGTATGGGCTTCAAAGCACTTGCTGACATAAGTTTCCGATTATTATTTCCTGTGCAAGGAGAAACAGGTTTCCGATGCTTACTGTTAGATTCTATACTGGTGGCCTCTCATTGCTAGAACTCTTCATCAACTTTATTACAGAGGCATAGGATAGAGTTGGCACTCTTGTTAGCCCCCATTACCACACGCTTTGCTGCACTGATGCTGAGATGTTCATTATCAGCCACTGCCAACACATCTTGCTCAAACTTGTATCTGAGGCAAGTCCTACTGTTTGGAGAGTGATCACCCTTGCACTGGAAACAATAACGGGCTGCTTCGCACTTGTCCAAATTGTCATGCTCAGCAGAGCACACAGAACATCTCTTATTGTTTCCACATGAGTCTTGAATGTGGCCATATTCGAAACATTTGCGACACTGTTTAGGGTTTCTTTTATATTTTTTGACTTGCATCCTCTCATGGCCAACATTGATGGTATCAGGCAAGTAATTGGAGGAGAAAGTTAAAAGCATAGCTGCATCCCCTCCCAATTTTTTTACATGAGATACACAAGGAGGGCACCTTAGGAGAATCTCCTCATTAAAAACATGCAAGTCTCTTGAATAAACTACCCCTTTCAGCGTGTTAAAGAATCTGTGCGATGTTATAGCCTCAATATTTCCACTTTCTGGGGTTTTAAACTTTGATAATAAAAGAGCTTGCGTCTCATTGCCTGCTTTTATGAGTAAGTTCTTTCCATATCGTTTCAGATTACCAATAGGAATAGAACCCACTTTGTTCTCAATACATTCTGCAGCTTTAATGAAATTTTTCCTTCCCTCTTTATAACTGGCAACATGCCATATAGGGGGAGGAAGCGTCCTGGTATATGTTGCTGGTCCACATTCTTCATTCTTAGGAACAAAATCAAATGGCTCATCATTCAAATTCCTCACCGAAAACACCTTGGTGCTTAAAACAGAGTCATTTAGAATGTGGCCATTTAAATTCGTTTGTGCCTCGCTAGCTTCTTGGGGAGAGGAAAATCTAATGTATGCAGAAAAAGACTGCTTGTCTTTTTCTAGAAGCATCTTAATCCTCTCCACCTTACCAAACTGTTTTGCGACACTATGCAAGCACTCGTAGTCTAACGAAAGGCTTGCATTAGTGCAATAAAGCACTCTATTGTTCATATCAAATCCACCAGTTTTAATAGCACCCTGGTGTCTCGGTGCATGGTTCTTTGTGATAGCCGAGCTCATATCCGTGTCCATGCCTGAAGTTGTTGCCAGTGCCGTTAAGTCGTCAGATCCAGGGGAGGGCAAACATTGGTCGATATCCATAGATTCAAATATATTTATAGACTGCTTGGTTATATCAAGAAAGTATCGTGGGTCAGTCAGGTATTCAAATTCTCCACCAATGGCACAAGTGAGAGTCAACTCCCAATGGTCCACCCCATACCCTACCCTTACAGGATAGCACCAATACACTTGCAGTGGCCCAGGTATAAGCCTATCCGCCTGCTGGGAGTTCTGCCCCCACTAATGGGGACCGACTCCCCACCCCAAACGTATTGGTGGGCTTCCGGACAAAAGCCAGGAGTCCCATCGCAAACACCAGCCCCCCCTGGATTCCGATGGGCTGATGTTTGGTGATGGTTCCGCCCTCAAGGTAGCAATGGGAGGGTCCCATCACTACCTCTTGGGTCCAAACCATATCAGGTGGCGACTCAACCACCACAACTCCCACAATTAGCTTCGAATGCAAACCCCTTCCAAAACACGATCCCTTCTCAGACTCACCTAAGCAGTAAAATTTAACAAAAGTGGAAAATTCCACATAATTAATCCGAAATGCTAATAAAAAATATTACATGAAGGAGAAGGATGTAGTAAGAATGAAAAATTGCAGAAAGAAGGAAAAGTTCTGACAATAATTAGTTGGATCAGCAGCTGGGCCCCAAGGACACTGAGAAAAAAACAACCCCACCAGGCTCAGAGCCCAGTTGCTGGTCCCTAAGCCCCCTACCCACGCCAAGGGGTCAGCATCTAGGGGGTTACCAAAGGTTGATAGCCTCTGCTGGTCATACCTTGGGCACTCGCACAACACGTGTCCGACAGTTATCAACACCTTGCACTGTGGGCACTCTGGAGCAGGGTCACGTGGGCTGCTCATCAAGTGCCCATGTGTCAGACGAGTGTGGCCTATACGTAGACGTGTCAGGATTACTTGTGTGTCTCTCTCTCTCTGATATATGGAGCTCCATTTCTTAACATCAGGTTTTATTTGTTTTAGTTTATTACTTTCTGATTCCTCTCTCCATATATTTTGCCATTTATTTACAATGATTGTTTTTAAATGAGCTATATAGTCACTAATAGGGATGTTTATACTTGATCTCATCATGTGGACTGCCTCCTTGGCTGCTTTATCAGCTTCTTCGTTTCCTTTTATTCCGACATGGGCAGGGATCCAACATATTTCAATATTTTTTCCCTTATTATATAATTTATGGAGTAAAAACTTAATCTGTTGCACAATATCATTTCTGGGATTGTAACTTTTAATGGCTTCTATAGCGCTTCTAGAGTCGCTATAAATCACAAAATTATTAAAGGGGTGTTCTTTGATTATTTCTATGGCCGATGTTATTGCACATAACTCTGCTGTAAATACAGAAGCATTGTTGGGAAGAGAGACTGGGTATGTTTTGTCCTTGGACACTGCAGCATATCCCACTCCGTATTCTGATTTGGATCCATCCGTATATACTGCGTAATGGGGACCTTTTCGGTTTATGTGCTCTATTGTATGTTGTCTATGGTGTTCTGGAGTATACGAGTAATTTTTTGTTAAATATTTTAAGTTAGTGCAAATTTTTATCTTATTCATATTCCATGGAGGCGGTAATTTTACTATTGAAGGTAGTTGTGAATTTATATTAAGTGACTCAAACAGTCTTCTAGCTCTTATTGGGAAAGGTGGTATATGATTGTTAATAAAGGTATCGTGTAATTCAAATAGTTTTTTTGTTGGGGAATCACTACACTGAATCTTTAGGGCACTCTTCATTGTCACTAACTCTCTATGGAGAGAGAGAGGTAGTTCACCACATTCAACCTGTAAAGAAGAGGTTGGTGATGATCTAAAGGCTCCTGAGCATATTCGAAGACCTTCATTGTGAACCGAGTCTAATAATTTCAGTGTTGTGTCTGAGGCCGAGCCGTATATTTCACTGCCATAATCAATGATAGACAGTACAGTTGCTTTATATAGCAATGTAAGGGTTTGTCTATCTGCTCCCCATGTAGTGCTTGATAATTTTCTAATTAGATTTAAAGCTTTTTTGCATTTTGATTTCACGTATGCTATATGGGCTTTCCAGTTTAAATGAGTGTCAAGTACTAATCCTAAGAATTTTGCAGTTTGGCCAATTGGTATATTATGACTTCTGATTTTCAAATCTATTTCTTCATTTTTCATCCACCTTTTATCTTTGTAGAAAGCGATTGCTTGTGTCTTATGTATGGCTAATTTAAATCCTACAGATGATGTCCATTCATCTATTTTTCTTATAGTTTTGTTAATAATGCGTTCTGCATGTTTAATGCGAGACGCTGAATAATAGATGGCAAAATCATCCATATAAAGGTTGCTTTTAATTCCAGTAGGTAAAGTTTTACTAATATCATTTATTGCAAGGGTAAATAGTGTGCCACTAAGGACACTTCCCTGTGGAACAACATTTTCAAGTGGAAATGTTCTAGACTATACATCATCAATTCTCACTTGAAAACTGCGTTTTGTCAGAAAGTTTTGGATGAATTTGGGTAAATGTCCACGGATGTTGTTATTTTGTAAAGTTTTTAATATAGGATACCTCCATGTAGTATCATAAGCCTTTTCAACGTCAAAAAAAGACAGCTACAGTTACCTGTTTTCGTTCAAATCCTCTGCGTATATGGTCTTCTAGAAGAGAGAGAGAATCTAATGTAGACCTGTTACATTGCGACCCGAGTTGAGTAGGAGTCAAAATTTTATTTTCTCGAATGTGCCACGTTAGTCGAGCATTCACCATTTTTTCAAGTAATTTACATAAGCAACTTGTTAGAGATATTGGTCTGTAATTGTTAACATTGCTTGGATCCTTTCCAGGTTTGGGGATAGGAATGATTATAGCTTTACGCCAATCATCAGGAAACAAATTCCGAAGCCATAAATGATTATAAAATTGTAATAAGTATGACTTTGCCAAAGGTGCTAAGTGGCATATCATCTCAAAACAAATATTATCACCTCCAGGAGCAGATTTATTACTGTTCGAGAGAGCATATTCCAATTCTTCCATATCAAATTTTCTATTATAACATATATCTTCCCTTGTTTCAAAATTTATTGTTATTAATTCTATACTATTTTTCTTTGTACGAAAGTGTTCATCCAAATTCTTATCACTACTTACATTTGCTAAGTTTTCTCCTATTATATTGCTTATTTCTTTTGGATTAAGTATTCTCTTCCCATCTTTTAATATCACATGTCTAGGTGGTTTAACATGGGTACCATTTATTTTTCTGAATTTTTTCCATATTTTTTGTATGGGAGTATTATTTGAGAGATCTGATACGTATTTCCTCCAAGAAATTATTCTTCCTTGAATTACTTCCTTTTTAAATTTTTGCAGATATTTTGTTATATACAGGTTTTAAAGTATCAATTTCTAGCAATAATATAGTCATTTTTTGCAAAGTTCCTTCTAATATTGGAAATTTTGTATTTATTTTAGCGAAATTTTTATTCAAATTATCTAATCGTCTCCCTATTGGAGTGTTTTGGTGTTTATTAACTCTGTTAGCCTATCAGACCACCATGGAACTTTGTGTTTTGTTGGATGGGGTTTTTTTGGTCTTTGGTATTGATTTATCTGCAGCATTTTTAATGAAACCAACTAGAAATTTATTAGTTTCATTGTGGTCTTTGAAATATTCAAATGGTGGGATATTTTTTAGTATGCTTTTTATATTGTTCCCAATCTGCTTTAAAAATGTTATAATGAGGAACATGTTTTACAGGACTATTATGCATAAGGAAACCAATATAGGAAAATGATCACTGGTGTGCAAGTCATCAACTGTATTCCAATCCAATCTGTCAACTATGCTTGTTGAACATAGAGTTAAGTCCACCGAGGATAAAGTCCCATGTGTTCTTGAAAAAATATGTGGATATTTCATCATCATTTATACAGCAAATGTCGTTTGAATCAATTAAATCTTCTATTTTACTCCCTGCTTTATTTGAGTTTGTGCAATTACAGTCCCATATTGGGCTATGAGCATTAAAATCGCCTAGTATTAATGTAGGTTCCTTTGTATTGTTTAATAAATCTTTAAGTTTATCAATGTCATAGTTTTTATTTGGTTGGTTGTAAATTATAAATCACATAATTATCATTTTTAGTTTGTATTTTAATACTTGATATTTGCAAGTCAGTAAAGTTTATAAGTACTTTGTCATAACATACTTTGTTATGCACATATATAGCAGTAACCTAGATTTCCTTCTGTCCTCTCTAGATGCAGATATAAGGTATATTTACCTATAGTTGTTATTGTTTTATTGACATGCTGCAAACATATTACCATAGGTTCATATTCCTTAAGTAATCGTTGCAATTCTCCCAAATGTAATCTGGTCTGGAGGCCATTTACGTTCCAGTGTATAATGTAATTGTTGAAAATATTATGTTAGTGTGCTATTTTCTCTTTGTGGATCATCAATTTGCATTTTCTCTAAAATTTTACTTACGACATTTATTTGTTTTTCTTTATAAGATGTTAGATGTCCAATGCACAGACAGCCTTTTCCGTGAGTGTCCAAACTAGTAGTCTCTCTCAATAAAATTTTTATTGTGTTCGTTAAACTGTCTTTTGTTATATTTCTGTTTTTGTTACATAATTCTATGAAACATTTATTACATCCACATGTGTTTTTGTGTGGTGTTTTTTCTTTTGTTTTTTCATTGCTTTTGCTGCTCCTATTATTGGTGATGGAGTAATCTCTTCTCCCATCACGTAATTATTTTCGTCTATGGTTTGTTCCTGAGCTGTTTCTTTGATGTTCTGGGTTGTTGCTTCCATTGGTTTTATTACTATTTTAGGAGACAATGGGATATTCTTACTTCTTGGTTTGTGCTCTATCGATGGGTAGTTAGTCTTTGCTTTAACAGACAATTCTCTAATGATTGTTGGTTTTTTGGTTTTGGGCGGAGTCCTCTCCAGGGTCTCTTTTTATCTTTAGCTTCTAGTTCATTATAACTTTCTTCTAACATTTCAGTGATACATGTATCATCTTGAGATTCTATTTCTTTTAATATCTCAAAAGAATTTGAACAAATATTTGTGCATGTTTCTTGGTTTTTTGCTAAACTGTGTTTTTCCTTTATGCAAAGTGGTTATTTTGCCCTTCCGTTTTTTCTGTTAGGGTTTTAATATTCTTATCCTTTTCCATTTTTGTCTCATTGTTAGAAATTATAGTAGAAAACGTTTGTTTCCTAGCAGGATCATACATTCCTCTGACTTTTAATTCTAACTTGGCTTCCTTTATGGGCATTCCTGTTCTTTCTTGAAGTAATTTTAATTCTGTGTTGTATATATAATACCTACACTCTTTAGATCTTGCATGGTGATTTTGCCCGCAGTTCACACACTTTGGCTCACCACACTTCCAC
This sequence comes from Macrobrachium nipponense, assembly GCF_015104395.2. Classification (NCBI taxonomy): domain Eukaryota; kingdom Metazoa; phylum Arthropoda; class Malacostraca; order Decapoda; family Palaemonidae; genus Macrobrachium; species Macrobrachium nipponense. The sequence continues at coordinate 5,581,782 of NC_087219.1, read as the reverse complement.
TGTGTGGAATGTTCGTCAGATCCACAGTATGCACATACCGCTGTATTACGGCAGTTTTTCTTTGTATGTCCATATTTACTACAGTTTTGGCACTGTAGTGGTTTTGGAACGTACGGTCTTAGTTCTCTGCTTTGGCCCATAATTTTAATTTTTAAAGGTAATTCTTGGCTGTCAAATTTTATTTTTGCTATTCTGAGTGTTTTTCCATTACTTTTTCTACTGTTTATATTGTAAATTTTGCAATCTTGGACATTATTATATCTTTTTTTAAGGGAATCTAGCAATATATTTTTTTCTAAAGGTTCTTCATCATCAGGGAGTACAATGGTACCCTGTACACTATTCATGTTGTCATGTTTTTTAATATGTACATTTATATTGTCAATATTTTTTATTGTTAAGTAATTTTCCGATTGGCTTCTAGTTGTGGTTTCAATTAACCACGTTTGGTCTTTTATTAGTCTGAATGACATTTCTGCAGTTGAATGTCGATTCAACAAAAAGTTTTCCAGTTTCAATGCAGATATTCTGTTTTCGGTTTCCATAGTAAGGAATCTTGACCAACTTCCACTACCAAAGAGGGAGTCGAAATGGGTCAATGTTGGATCAACACGATATCTGTTTTTTCTTGTTGGTCTATATGGTAACCAAGTTTTGATACCTTCCTGCTCTTCTCTAACTGGGGTGTCTTGGGGATATTCCGTTGCCATGCCAGAAGTCATAGTGGGGTTTGGTGTATTTTCCATAGAATAATAATAATAGTTTTGTCCAAGATGAGGTCCCTCTCACCAGGGAGGCCCAACTGGGGGAGGAGCAATATTGTTACATAGTGGTAACTGCTCTGGGATCCTCACTTGGATATACGCCATACCCACAGTGCCTTAAGGGTCGTCAGTCCATCGAGATCGGACCCAGCACTGTGGGCATGGCTTGACATAAAAATTTCCCCTCGCTCAACCACGTCAGGTACTCTAGTTTTACGGGTGGAGTGGCATGCCGTCCAACTCCACCCTCTATCAAGTTAAAAGAGCAGTCAATTCAATAGTCCAAATCTATGCAAAGGTCGTCAACGAAAGAAGAAGGAGGGAAATGGGAAAATTTAAGAGAGGAGGAGTAAAGGAGTTAAAGGTCCCAATGATCAGTTGGATCCACAGCATAGAGCGTAGGCATAAAAGGGCATACTCTCTCTGCAGTGGATCCCTAAGCCCCCCACCTCGTCAAGGAGTTGGGATCAGGGGGTTTCCAGGCTTAAGGAATGGTAACATGGTAGCTAATTCTCATATGCTAGGGTAGCTGCTTTCATCCCATATTCTATTGATAATACTTAATGTAAAAAGTTTTGTGTTCTTTGAAATGTATTTAAACATTTCATAAGGAATCTCATCTGGACCAGGGGCAGTGTTCTTGCTCCTAGCTAAAGCAGAGTCAAATTCCCTTTCAGAAAAAGGCATATTATATGATTCAGCTTTGTTTGCTGAAAAGTCAAGTACCTGTTGTTCTTCCATCATTCTGAAATGATGTCCTGGGGAACTATCTGATTTTTCAGAGACTCGAGCAAAGTGTTCAGAAAACCTATCACTAATTTCTGTGGCATCAGTAACATGATTATTATTCACTTTAAGTACTGGAGGAGGATTGGGTGTAAATTTACCCTGAATTTTTCTTATTTTCTTCCAAATGCTACAGACTGGTGTTCTGCTGTTAATAGAGGATACATATCCGGCCCATGCTTGTCTTCTGGCAGCTTTCATGGCTTTTCGAAATCGTGCCCTACACTGTTTGTAAATTATGACATTGTCCAAGGTGCGATGTCTACGGCACCTGGTCAATGATGACCTGGTAGCTCGGTGTAACAACCTTAGGTCTTCTGACCACCATGGTACTGGCCGTCTCCTGAATAGTCCTTTAGTTCGAGGAATTGAGTGTAGACCTGCAGTATGTAATGTTCCATTGAGTAGATCAATGGCATCATCTACACTTGGGAAATCTTTTGCATCCCCCTCCAACTCACTCAAATCTTTGAATTTTCTCCAATTTGCTTTCTCCAAGCACCACCGTGGTGATCTCGGGATAGGTGGACCATCATTGGTGTCGATCACAATTGGAGAATGGTCACTGGTATGCCAGTCATCACTTGTTCTCCAACTAAAATCAACACTGCAGTTGGAGCTACATATTGAAAGGTCGATGCAGGAGACGGTGCCTGTCTGAATGTGGTAATGGGTAGGTTCTCCAGTATTAAGACCACCTATATCTTCAGTTTCTATTAAAGATACCATCATATTCCCTTTTTGATTTGATGTTACATCTCCCCACAATGGATGTCTACTATTGAAGTCACCAAGTAGAAGAAATGGCTCTGGCAGTTGCTCCATCAAGTATATCAAGTTCTCTGGGGAGACATGGCTATTGGGTGGAATGTAAAGGGAACATAAAAGTATATTTCCTTCTTAAATCAATTCTTACAGCCACAGCTTGAAGTGGAGTATTTAGTTTCACTTGGTAGTGTGGCACATCTCGACGGATGTAGATGAGGGATCCACCATGATTTCCCACCTCTAAATCAAATTTAGTTCTATAGTGAACATATTCCCTAGGACAAGGGGTATATTCACCTAGCATGGTCTCCTGCAAACATAACCCTACAGGGGAGTGTTCATAGATTAAAAGCTTCACTTCCTCATACTTTGCTCGCAGTCCCTGACAATTCCATTGAATAATGGAAGTGAATTTATTTATGTTTGGGACCAATAATATGGTTCCTTTTGACAAGATTGGGAGAGCTCTTTTTTCTACTAGGGGGAGGCATTTTAATGGAAGGCTTTGTTGGCCTCTTGGGTGGAGTTATTGCCTTCATAGAGCCAACATCTTTTCCTTCAGTGTCCTTGACACTGAAGGGTTTTTTAGTTTCTTTACTCTCCATCTTTGTCGAGACAGAGAAAGAAGAGGTGTTCTCTAAAGAGACCACCTCGAGAGTCTTTGTATTGCTGGCAGTAGCTAGCTCTGCCTCTAATGAGGCAGAAGTACCAGCGAGGACTGGCACCAGGGGACCAGCATCTGCTGGTCTGTCCTCCAAAGAGGAGTTGGCACCAACAGAAGCTGGCACCAGACCAGCAACCACTGGCCTTGCCTCCAATGAGGCAGATGGTGGAGGGTGTATCTCAACTGGCACTTCAATTTTTTCCAATTCCATACTAGGGCCTTTCTTGTTGGTTCTTGTGAACCTTGTCTTTACTTTCTCATCATCAATTAACTCTAATGATTCAGTTAGCTGTCTCTTTAATGATTCTTTATTTGATTCTACATTTGTGCTCCTAACTTGGGTGTTTTTATTTGTCTCTTTCTTTTGGTTTCTTACTTTTGCTACTACAGTAGCAAAACTTAGACCGGGTCTTACAACCTTTGCTTTGGCCCTCTCTCGTGCTTCCTTAAATGTTGTTCTTTCTATTACTCTAATGGCTTGGATTTCCTTTTCTAGTAAATATATATCACACTGCTGAGACGATGATGCATGTCCCTCACCATAGTGAACACATTTAGGTTCCCTGGTGCACATTCCATGCTCATTCCTCTCCACAGTTGGACACAGACTGCAGGCTTTTCTTGCAATTTGGATCGGCATGATTGTAGGGTGTGTCCAAAATGCTGGCAATGGAAACACCTTCTGGGTCTCGGGATGTACTGCTTTACCTTAAACCTATACCAGGCTGCAAAGACACATTCCGGAAGTCTTAAGGTGTCAAAAGTTAATATTAAGGTAGGCTGAGGTATTCTGCTATTATCAACCTTCTATGACATCCTTTCCACCTTTATTACACCCTGGTCTTTTAATTCTGTTAAAAGTCTCTCCTCAGAGAAAGCCATCAACTGAGGGGCATAAATCAAGCCCTTGCTGGAGTTCAGGCTGGAGTGGGGAGTACACTCAACCGTAACTCCCGCAAGGTCTGACAATCCCATCAACTTGATACTTTCCTCTGGGGAGATGCTTTCTACAAGGAGCATGTTTCCATTCTGCGGCGTTATTTTTGGCTGTCTACCACAACATTTCACGATTTCCCTATGCACTTGAAAAATGTCTATATTGTCACCTTCTAGCTTCAAATTACGGTATTTATTAAAGGAATTGGGTACAAAGACCCCAGGAGCTATTTCATATTTATTATTTTTCTTCATGGCAAATGGTTCCAGTGTGACAATACTGGAACCAGATGCTTTTTGTTTAGTTTTCCTGGCTGTATTATATTTACTCGCATTGCTTTGGGTCGTCAACTGTGTCCGTCTGTCATTTGGCCCAGGGATACTACACTGATCCTGGGGACCGACCATGGAAAATTGATGTTTGGGTTCCGTGGACAAGTCCTTTGATGAAAGCATAGGGTCGTCAACAGAAATAGGGGGGGTTGCCATAAATCGTATAATACATAGTTCATCCAGATATTCCCCATACCCACCATGGAGTCACACTTAGAGGACGGGTCATCCCTTTAATTAGGATCGTCCTAGGGGTAATTACTGGATATACACCCTATCCCCAGTGCTAAGGCGTCATGATGTCCGTCGAGATCAGACCTGGCATTGAGGATAGGGTTTGACATTAAACTTTCCCCTCGCTCGACCACGTCAGGTACTAGAGTTCTACGGGTGAGGTGGCATGCCATCCATCCTCACCCTCCTTCAAATCCCAAGATTTAGACTAAATCATGTCCAAAACCAAGCCAATAGTCATCATCATAGAATCCATACCTTATAGGGGGAGGAAGGCAGAAAGATGGAATGTTTTTAGTAGAAGAAAAAGGGCTGACTTATTTCGTTGGATCAAGAGCTGGGCACCAAGGCCCAGCGAGAAAGCAGTTCCCACCAGGCATCAGGCCAGCTGCTGAACCCTAAGCCCCCCATTGATTCTAGACGAGGTGATAGTCCACTGCATAAACAGGGGAGGTTCCAAATCAAGTCACATAAATCATGTGATGATAGCAATCTTTTCTATGGCAACAAAGAACCATTGGCACCTGTCAGCTGTTCACCTAGCGGGAATAAGAAATGTGGCCGCAGACTCACATCAAGGACAACTCCGCTGGAGTCGGAAAGGTCCTTGGACAAAAAGTCATTCAATTGGATTTGCCAACAGGTTCCGGATCTCCAGATAGATCTATTTGCCACAGAATCCAACCACAAGCTACAATGTTATGTAGCCCCCAACCTGGACCCTCTGGCCTATGCCACACATGCCATGTCCATAGATTGGAACAACTGGCGGAGGATTTACCCGTTTCCTCCTATAAACATGCTAATGAAAGTCCTGGACAAGCTCAGGACTTTCAAAGGATGGATAGCCCTGGTAGCCCCCAATTGGCCCAAAAGCAACTGGTTTCCTCTCTTGGTGGAACTGGGACTCCGCCCCCGGCAGATTCCAAACCCAAAGTTAACACAGATAGTACAAACTCACAGTGTGTTAGCTTCCTCAAGAATTCAGAGTGCCCTAACTTTATGGACTTTATGAAATTTGCAGCACAAAAAGATGCTGAGATTGATCCTCTAAACACATTGTTCCTAGAGTCAGACAAAAGAGAATCTACTCTTCGGCAATATGATTCTGCTGTAAGAAAGCTAGCCAAGTTTCTAAAAGACTCAGAGGTTCAGACAATGACTACGAATTTGGCAGTTACCTTTTTCAGAACTTTGTTTGAAACAGGCCTAGTCGCTAATACAATTACAACAATTAAGTCTGCTTTAAAGAAAATATTTCAGATTGGGTTTAATATTAATCTTACAGATTCGTATTTTTCGTCTATTCCGAGAGCCTGTGCCAGACTAAAACCAGTAACTGGTCCTCATACAGTTTCCTGGTTTTTAAATTATGTTCTTAAGCTAGCTTCTGACACTGATAATGACTCATGTACTTATATAACGCTTCTTAGGAAGACATTATTCTAAATAAGTTTAGCATCAGGAGCCAGAATATCTGAACTCTCAGCATTATCTAGAGAACCAAATCATATTGACTTTCTTCCTTCTGGTGAGATACTAATCTTTCCAGACAGGAAATTCTTAGCAAAGAATGAGGATCCACAGAATAGATGGTCCCCGTGGAAGATTGTCCCACTTCCACAGGATATATCTCTGTGTTCAGTTAACACTGAAAGCCTATTTGAATAGAACCTCCAAAAAGTCTTCAGACCCTTTATTTATTAGAGAGAATGGAGGAACCATTTCCCTGAAAGGAATCAGACAACAGTTTCTTTATTTTATTAAACAAGCTAACCCAGAATCAGTTCCACATGCCCATGATATCCGAGCAGTAGCTACAACAGTCAATTATTTTCACCACATGAATTTTGAAGAATTAAAAAGATATACAGGCTGGAAATCACCAGCAGTATTCAAACGCCACTATCTAAAATCCTTGGAAGCCCTAAAATTTGCAACAGTGGCAGCAGGGAATGTGGTTCCCCTGATATAACAGAACCATCATAACAGGGTCTAATCTTCATAAATAATTTTTTCTTTGTTACTTTCTCTCCTACCTGCCTCACTTATTGTCCCTGCCTTAGCCTTGACCTTCATCTGGATTGCACACTAACCCACTCTTATGATGTACATATGTTAATAAAGCTATTGTATTAGATTTAGACATCTTATATTATTTGCTTTGGGATGTTTTTTCTTATTGTTACCAAAAGGTTTTGGAACTTTCACTAATTTGATAGTATAAGAGATATGTATAATTAAGATTTACTATTAAATATGCTTAATTTAAAATATTCTGATTTTATTTCAGTTCCTTGACTAGATGTGTATTTCCAAGCTTATGGGACCAATTCTCTGTTACTATTTCACAGAGCGGTACAGGTTGAGCCAAGAAAAGGGATTTTGACAAAGGAAAAATCTATTTCTGGGTGAGAGACCGGTGCCGCCCAGTAAACCCACCCCTCTTTTGCCTCACCCTAGACTGGCCCAAGCTTGGGTACCATTAGGAATGACGAGGGTCGCGTGGGTAGTAGTAGTAGTAGCGGGCAGTAGTTGGATGTAGAATGGCATCTCGTAGTAACGGGGGATGTTGCGAAAGGAGAGAACTAATTGGTAAGAGACCTCTGATAGTGGTTTTAACACACCCCAGTTACTATACCGACACCCTATAAGGGTGAGCGAGCTGGGTATATTCCTAGCAATCGATGCAACTTTTTTCTCTGGTATATATAGCAGTTTTTATAGCTTAGAAATGGTGCTATAAGGAGCATTTCACTGGGCGGCACAGGTCTCTCGCCCAGAAATAGATTTTTCCTTTGTCAAAATCCCTTTTATGATAGACTCCTTTTTTACTGCCTTTTTGGCTTCTTTATCCACCTCTTCATTACCCTTTATGCCCACATGGGAAGGGACCCAACATAGTTTTATATTTATAGATTTCCGTTTTACTATTATATCTATCCACTCCCTTATTTCTTCAATTATGGGATGAGAAACTGTGTACTGGCTTAGCGCTTCTAAAGCACTGTAAGAATCCGTGTATATTACAAAGGTATCGCTTGCCTTTCCCACCATAAAGGTATGTTTTATAGCCTCTAATATAGCATTTATCTCTGCAGTGAATATCAAGCATATTTTTGGAATTTTTTCTCTTATTTTTATATTTTTTGTTACTACAGCATAGCCTACACCCTCCTTCGACTTGGAACCATCTGTATAAATACTAATGTCCCGTTTATGTTTTTCCTGGTGTGACAGAAATTCACTTCTTAATTGTGCATCTGTTACCTTCTTATTAAATGATTTTTCACAGATTTCTATTTTAGCATGTCTTATAGGAGGTATTTTAGGAGTGGTTATTTTTGATATACTACTTGTTCCTAATATTAGATGTTCTATATCAGGTTTTAATCTATTCTCCAATGGTTTAGAGGCTCTTGGTTTATTGTCATAATTATTTGTTATGTTCATATATTTGGTGTTTGGATTATCATTAAGGTTATTTATTTTAGCTATATATTTTAATCCCATTTCTTCTCTTCGTACTTTCAGGGGATCTATTCCTGCTTCTACATACAGACTTTCCACGGGGGAAGTTCTGTAGGCTCCAGTGCATAGTCTAATACCCATGTTATGTATGACATCCAGTTTTGTTAATAGGGTTTTAGAAGCACTACCATATACTTGACATGCATAATCAAGTTTACTTAGACAAATAGCCTTATATACTTTTATCAGAGAGGTTCTATCAGCACCCCAGTCATAGTGCGCAATTACTTTTATTATGTTTAAGGATTTTCTCACTTTTATTGCCATCATATTCAATTATATCATTATTTATCAATAAAGTAGGAATTAATTCCTGTTTTCTTGATCTTGTAAATCTGACTGCTTTAGTTTTTTGCGGTGAAAATTTAGAACCCTTGTTATCGGCCCATTTTTTTATCCTATTTATAGCTGCTTGCAATCTGCTGGTTATGTCCAGCGCTTTTCACCGCTACTATATATGATGAAGTCATCTACAAAAAAGGATCCTTGGACTCCTGGTGGGATTATTTCCATCATCTCATTTATTGTTATTGAAAACAACGCCACGCTTAGTACACTACCTTGGGGGATTCCTTCCTCCTGGATAAATGATTCAGAGATTTCTGCCCCCACTTTGACTTTTATATATCTTTCAGATAAGAATTCCCTGATATATTCATATAAATTGCCTCCTATTCCCCATTCTATCAATTTTTTTAAAATCCCTCCTCTCCAGGTGGTATCATATGCTTTCTCTAAATCAAAAAATACTCCTATTGTTTCTTTTTTACCAACCATTGCATTTTGTATCTCTATTGTAATCATTAAGAGGGGATCTATGGTACTTTTATTTTTCCTGAATCCAAACTGTCTGTTTGACAATAGCTGTTTATTTTCTAATACCCATATTAATCTGTTATTCACCATTTTTTCAAATATCTTACTTAGACAACTAGTAAGGGCTTTTGGCCTATAGCTGCTTGGTGAGTCTGGGTCTTTTCCTGGTTTTAAGCCTGGTATGATTAATGATTCTTTCCAGGTTTTAGGCATGCTGTGAGAGTGCCATAATTCATTTAAAATTTCTAATAAAAAGGTTTTACTTTCATCTGGTAGATTTTTATCATTTCATATCTGATGTTGTCTTCCCCTGGAGCTGTTGGACTTGCCAGTTTCAGGACATTTTCCAGTTCTTCCATGGTGAAAGGAAGATTATAGATTTCCTGATTATTAGATTTTATTGGTATTGGGACATAATTTTTAATTTTTAATTGGAATTTCTTTGTATAATTCGAGATACTAGATGTTTTGGCGAAGCATTTACCCAATTCATTTGCTACTAGTTTGGGGTTTGAAATATAGTTGTTTTCTACTTTTAATGTAGGTAATGGTTCTGGCCGATATCTACCCTGCAGTTTATTTATTTTCTTCCAGATTTCTTTGTCTTGAGTTTTAGAATTTATATTATTAATATATTTTTTCCATGAATTTCTTTTGGCTATCTTGAATATTCTTTTCTGCTTTGCTTTAGCTCTCAGATATGCAATTCTATTGGCATCACATTTATGTCTCAGATATCTTCTAAAGCATGTTCTCGTTATCTTCCTTGCTGCTTTACATTCCTCGTTCCACCAGGGTACCAGTGGTCTAGTCAGATTGCCTGAGGTAACTGGAATAGTTTCATTTGCTTTATCATCTATTGTTTTTACTATATGTTCATAAGCATCTATGTGGTTCATAAAGTCAGATAGTTTTTTGTTAATCACCGTTTTCTCTTTATATAAATTCCAATTTGCTTCCTCCATTTTCCTCTTTGGTATATATGTTATATTAGTATTATTTTTTAACTCAATTTGTATTGGCCAGTGGTCACTCCCAAATAAATTATTATTTACTTTCCAACTGAAATCTGTGGCAATTTATGGGGAACATAAAGTGATGTCTATTGCAGATGTTGTATTATGATGAACATCAAATCTTGTTGGAGAACCATCATTTAAAATAATTATCTATAATATTTAAGAGAATATTTCCTCCCCTGTCAGATGATGTACTTCCCCACATGGGATGTTTGGCGTTGAAGTCACCTACTAATAAGTAAGGTTTTGGTAATTGTTCTATTAGATTTTCTAAATCTTCCACTTGTAATGGTCTATTATTTCCAAGATGATCTATTAAGCAACTTTCTAAAGACAGTTCCATATATATTGAGCATATTGTTTTTTTTTTTCAGGAATACTTGAACTGCACATACCTGTATTACCGAGTTAATCCTAACAGGTTGGCATTGAAGAATGCATTATGATTGCAGTTCCTCCTTGGCTGTTGTCATTTAAAATTTGTGTTGATTTCCACACATTATAATTTATGCCAGCATTGAGAACATTGTTACCTATTTTAGTTTCCTGTAAGCAAATGATATTTGCATTACATTCTCTAATTAATGATTTTAGGTTTTCATTATTTGATACGTATCCTCTAATGTTCCACTGTAAAATAGAATTTTAAGAAGGTTTGGGGTTTTGTTTAAGTATCTTTAATTGTTTTCCTGAACTTTGAATTTTATTGAAGTTGTATAATTTTGCTGTACTTTGTTCTTCTTTTGGTGGGTGATGTATTTCTACTATTGTTTTCTTTATTGGCTGAGGAGTCTCAGATGTTCTTTTTATTAGAGGTGCATTTAAATGGCTTTTGCTCTTGGGTTCTATTTCAATACTTTCTTCAATTTTATCTGATGTTTTAACTTACTCTTTTATTTGGGTTTCTCTTTTTTCACATTTTGTTTGCAAGCAATTTTCGTTGACTTTGTCTTCTCGGTATTCATTTTTTTCCATATAGATTTTGGGTCTTACTGATTGTTTAATTTGTTTTTTGGATTTGGGTGGGGTTGTTTCAAGTAGCCTTTTTATGTCTTTTGACTTAGCTCTTGTATTTTGCTTGTCCTCCAAATTCATCATGTCTTCTTGCATTTCTGGTGTTGGTAATATATTATATAAATTTGTGTTGCTTATATGTTCTGTAGCTTCTAAACTTGAATTTTGGGCCTTTATATTGTGAGTATTTTCAATTTGATTTATACTGTGCAATATTGTAGGAATTTGGTTTTGCGCTTCTTTATTTACTACCTCTTTATATGTGTTTTTCCTTGCTGGGTCTTGTAAACTTCTTACTTTTAGTTCTATCTTCGCTTCTCTTATTGACATTCCACTTCTTTCTTGTAAGATTTTTAATTCAGTATTGTATAGGTAATATGCGCATTCCTTTGATCTTGAGTGTGATTCTGACCACAATTTATGCAAATTAGGTTTTCACAGTCCCATTTTGTTGTGTGGTTGTATGATCCACAACACGCACATCTTGAAACTTCTCTACAATTTTTATTTGAATGGCCATATTTACTACATGATTTGCATTGTAGTGGTTTGGGGATATATGGTCTTATCTCTCTCGTCTGCCCTAATACTTTAATAATTAAAGGGAGTTAATTTCCTTCAAATTTCAATTTAGCTATTTGTATATTTATTTTTGAATTTTTCCTATTTGGGATATCATAGAATTCCCATTCAATATATTTGTATCTTTTCTTGAGCGAGTCCATCAACATATTCTTATCTATTAATTCGTCGTCATTATTTGGCAGGACTTTTGTACCACAAATACTATTAAGTTTATTATGCTTTGTGATTTTTATTTTTGTGTTATCTAAGTTCGTAATTTGTAAGTAATTTTCTGATTGGGCTTTAGTAGTGGTTTCCACTATCCATGTATTTGTTTGTGTTTGACGAAATTTCATGTTTTCTATTGGATATCTGGTCAGTAAATAATTTTCTAATTTTAAATTTTAAATTTTCTTTTCACTTTCTATTGTCAAAAATCTTGTCCAACTGTCTTTTCCAAAAAGTGATTCAAATAAAGCTAGAGAAGGGCTAGGCTGGAATTTTCTTTTGACAAATCTTTTTGGCCAGGTAAAAGGCTCCAAGGTTGCTAATTTTGGGTTGAAGTGTCCAAAAGGATGTCCTTGTTCGTTTCCAGGGTCAAATGGGAATTTAGTGTCATGGGGTTACATTTTCCGGGGGACTGAGTTCCATAGTCAATTTCCATTTTTCCTTTTTTTTTTTTTGAAATTACAGAGAAACCAACTGCAAGTCATGGGAAAAACTGGGTCTCCTCTCAAAGACTTCCCCCTCACCAAATACACATAGCAGAGACCAACTCCCATATGTCCACTCCCTACCCTACCCCGAAGGGATGGCTCTATTGCTCAAGTGTAAGCAAAACCCGCTTGATAGATAGGACTGAGGGCATAGCTAGTATGCAATCATCCTCACTCATGTTATTTTAGAGGGCAATCCAAATAAATTGCCGAGAGTCCTACCGTGGAGACTATACCTCCCCGGATTCCGTAGGCAAGTCCCCACATGTAGTCCCGCCCCAATAAATATTGATGTGGAATCACATCAATATCCTCAGGGTCCAAACATATTCGAGCGGCGGACCAAACCACTATAGTCCCTGCCATTAGGATCAAAGTAAAGCCTAAGTTCAGAGACCCAGCTCCTACCTAACCTGCCCGAGGGTTTTAGTGAAGAGGAGGAGGACAGCTAGGGGGAGCAACTGAACGAGAGAAAGCAAGAGATTGGAAGATGATCAAGTAAGAGAAAAATTGAGACATTTAGATTCAAACTAGAAGATAATTCTCCCAGTTCGAAAGCCCACTTGCCCGCTACGCAGTTTCAACCATAAGTTGGAAATACGTAACTCCGTCATGGCAGTCTCAAATCAAGAGGGTACCTTGCAGGGGGAGGCAGCAGAAGGATGAAACGATTTTAGTAAAAGGAAAAGGGCTGACTTATTTAGTTGGATCAACAGCTGGGCACCAAGGTCCAGCGAGAAAGCAGTTCCCACCGGGCATCAGAACCCAGCTGCTGAACCCTAAACCCCCAATCCTCGGCAAGGCTTCAGCATCTGGGGGGACCTCTATTTGTATGGTCGTAAAATCCCATGTGTGGAACAAGTGTGCTTCTTAGGCCTAGTTTTTAACAGTAGATTGAATTGGGTCCCCCATATCAAACATATAAAAGCAGAGAGCCTAGAAGCTCTACACATCTTGAAGGTGCTTTCTCACACCAGTTGGGGAGCTAATAGATATCTTTTACTAAAGCTCCATAAATTCTTAATCTTATTAAAGCTATATCATACGTTGTGAAGTATATTCTTCAGCTTCCTTTCCTTCATTTCGTGAGGGGGTAAGGGATCCTACCTTCATTTGTGCAATGGCCGGATCCTGATGTAACGCCTACAAACTTTTGGCATTAACTGGTGTGGACATTTCCACTTTGTCTAATTTAACAGATAAGGAGGGTGAGTCTGAGAAGGGATCGGTGGTTGTGAAGGGTTTGTATTTGAAGCTAATAGTGGGAGTTGTGGCGGTTGAGTCACCACCTGATATGGTTTGGACCTGAGAGATAGTAATGGGATTTTCCCATTGCTATTGTGAGGGCGGAACCATCTCCAGGGATTGGTCCATAGGAATCCAGGGGGTGCTGGTGTTTTGGGGATGGGACTCCTGGCTTTTGTCCAGTAGCCCACCAATATGTTTGGGGTTGGGAGTTGATTCCCATTAGTGGAGACAACTCCCAGCAGGCGGACTGGCTTATACCTGGGCCACTGCAAATGTATTGGTGCTATCCTGAAAGGGTAGAGTATGAGGTGGACCATTGGGAGTCAACTCTCACTTGTGCCATTGGTGGAGAATGCGAATACCTAATTGATTCACAATACTTTCTTGATATAACCAGGCAGTAATACCTGTATGTATGTACAACTGTGTGTGCATGAGTACTATATATATGTATGTATGTATGCATGCATAGGAGTATGTGTGATTTTTTTTCCTACACTAATATGGAAATGGGCTACTTGCCTACATCCCCTGGGAAACTGGACTCACTGTCACTGTTGACAACTTGTAGCTTGAACAAAGACTATTCTTTAAACCACCCAGATGCCAATTATAGTCAAGTAAATAATTTTAAAGTTTACATGTGGAAAATATTCCATTACAGTGTAACTATGAGGATATCTCGAACTCTTTGAATATGTTTGGTAGTATAGCTGAGATTCATATGAACTTCATGATACAGAAGGAAAATGAGAAGCTTGGGTAACATTTGATAACCATGAAGATGCTTTGAAAGCAACATTTAGTTTTGATACTTTGAAAGCATGTAACTAATTAGTTACAGGAGCCTTAACAGATAAAGCTCCAAGAAACTTAGAAATTTATAAACCTGCAGAATGGAATCCAGTTAACCCTTATAATAGTACCACTGGTAAAATAAGTCCCCCAACCTCCTAAATGGATGGTAGTAAAAGCCAAGGAGGAGAATTTCATTTATACAAGTTTAGTAGGTACTTTCAGCAAAAAGTAGGTGGCATAATGAGTGGTGATATTACTAGATTTGGTAAGATTGATTGATTGATTGTGTATCAAATCTGGCGTTACAACATCTGGGTAATTGACACCATAATAAATTAAATAGATAAAATTAAATTTTAAATAAGTTTCATATTAAAATATCTATAAATATATGTATATAAAAATTTTGTTCATATATAAAAGTTCTTACATAGACAATCTATGTATAATTTAAATTTGGTTGAGGAGGCCTGCCTCCCTCATAAATTTATATAACTGCTCTATATTACAATTCTTTCCAACAATTGTAGCTAGGATAAAATTACCTACTCTGTCACGACCCCAAGACAGGAACCTATGTCTCAAATTCCCGAATCTGGGACACTCAACCAACAAATGTTTCACAGTCAAGGGCACAGTACAGTTCTCGCAAAACTGAGGATTTTCATGAGACATCAAGAACCCATGTGTAAGTCTTGTATGTCCAATCCTCAATCTGAACAACATCGTTTCTTGTCTCCTTGGCATATACGGATATGACCAAGGAGACACTGATGAAGTGATACAGCGCATTTTTTTATTAGTTAAAATATCCTCCCACTGGGACTGCCAACATTTTTTTAACTCTTTGATCTACTAGAGGATACAAATCCCGATATGGTAGTAGGCATCTTGTGGGTTCTGGGGAGCTGACTGCAGACTTTGCAAGTTGGTCAGCTTTCTCATTCCCAGCCACCCCAACATGGGAAGGAACCCAACAGAACTTTATTTCTTTCCCTCTTCTTTTTAGTAAAAGCAGCCATTCCAATATATCTAAAATCAGAGGGTTTAAAGGGTTAAAAGATTCCAGCAACTAAAGAACACTTCTTGAGTCACAATATATAATAAAATTATTTTCATTCCAAATTAAAACTTCCTTTAAAGCCTTTAAAATTCCATATAATACTGCTGTCAAAATCGATGTAACAGATGATAACCTGCAGCTTCTCTCTACATCAGGGAAGGCTTCCCCAAAGCCGACGCCAGCATCTGACTTTGAGCCATCCATGAAAACTGCAGTGGAGTTATCATGTTGCAAAGTGTGTTCTAAAAATATTGACCGCATGGCCTCACTGGACAATTCTGTCTTGGTAAAATTAAAATATCTACAAAATTTTACCTCTGAAAGTTCCAGGGGGGACTAACTGAATATTTTGCTGGTAAAATCTCGATTCTTGGCATATTTAATCCACGGACAATAAAATTTACTCTAAAGGCAAATGGATGAGGTTGCTTGGGGTGACTTTCATAAAACTGCTAATGTCTTTCATTTCTCATACAAAAGCTGGTTAAAGACTTAGGTAGCTTCTGGAATCTATACCAGCTCCGAACCAGCAGACACTTGTAATGAAGATCCAATGGCACCTCATCAGCATCTGCTTGCATGCTCTCGGTGGGAGATAATTTAAATGCTCCTGTACACAACCATATTCCTCCATTATGAATTGAGTTGAGCATTTTAAGGCTATTTGGCTTTATATAATCTCAACATCTGAGCTCGGTCTGCACCCCACAAAGTGTGAGAAAGGACTTTCAGCAAATTCATTGCTTTCAAGCATTTTGCCTTAATATATTTTAGATGTGGAATCCAGGTCAGCTTGCTATCAAAAATCAAACCAAGAAACCTTGTTTCACCAACACATGGAATTCTCTGCCTATGAATGAATAGATCTGGATCAGGGTGGATTCCCCTTATACGACAAAAGTCCATAGTTACCGTTTTACTGGCAAAAAATCTAAAACCATTAGCCTCAGCCCACTTTACTATAATATCAATGCAGAGCTGAAGGCGGCATTCAGCCACTGCCATCCTTGATGCTGCAAAGGAAATCGATAGGTCATCAACAAAAACGGTATATGTTATATCTGGGGGAATTATTTTAGAAACCCCATTGATTACCAAGGCGAACAAGGTTACACTTTAAACACTTCCTTGTGGTACTCCTTCTTCTTGATTGAACACATCTGACATTGTTGCTCCAACCTGAACCTGAAATATCCTATTTTTTAAAAAAGCCTTAATAAAGAGGGGCAAATTGCCTCTCAGGTTACATTCATAAAGGACCCTCAAAACCACACTGAGCAGGCGACAGATATTTACCTCTTTCCAAGTACCACATCAATTGTGTTCACCATTTTTTCCATGATATTACACAAACAAGATGTCAATGCAATAGGACGATAATTTTCTGTCTTGAATAGATTTTTTCCAGGTTTCACAAATAGCAGTAATTTTAACTTCTCCCAAAGCTTGGGGAAGATATGTTCTCGGTAAATTCTGTTAATTAGGTTTAATATGAAAAGTCTGGTATTTTCAGGGGTATGCTTAATCATTGAATATGTTATATCATCCAGTCCAGGAGCTGATTCACTACATTTATTCAAGGCTGATTCATATTCTCTAAAAGTAAAGGGAGCATTGTATTGCTCAGTCTTATCGTATTAAAATCAATTTCAACCTGTTCCATTAGCTGCCTTTTAGCTGAATACAGTCTATCATCATTTTTCTTCGCAACATTAGCAAAGTGATTAGCAAACTCTTGCCACTAACTGGGGGTCTGCTACCTCACAACCATTGTCCTTGATAACTGGAGGTTGACAAGGAGTGAACTTGCCTGCTATTTTTCTAACTCTCTTCCAAACTAGAGTCATAGGAGTTTTCGAATTTAGTGACGATATGATTATCATCCAAGATTCTTTTCATGCTTTTTTTATTTCCATGCGAAAATGAGCTCTTGCTTTTCGAAATTCAACACGGTAATACTCACATTTTCGTCTGCGGTATCTGGTGAAAGCAGATATCATAGTTCTGTGAGTTTCCTGGCATTTACGAATCCACCAAGGAACTAGCTGGTGGATAAATATGCCTGAAGTCCTGGGTATAGATTGAAGACCAGCTGAGAACATTATTGTATTCAAAAAGTCAGGAGCATCATCTACACAGGGATAGTCATCAGTCAGCAGAGAGCATCATCTGCACAGGGATAGTCATCAGCAGTCATCTATTGAGCTGTGCTCCTGGAATGCTGCCCAATCAGCTTTACCATGTTCCATTTAGGTTGCCTTGAAGATGGAGGGCTTGATGCTACACTCACCACTATTGAGAAATGGTCGCTGGTAAATTTATCATTTATTTCTCTCCAATTCAAGTCAATAAGACAGTCATCACTACATAAAGATAAATCAATTGCTGATAACGTGTCTGTTTGAACATGAAAATGTGTAGACTCCCCAGAGTTGAGAATCCCCACATTTTCACCTTCTATGATGGAACCTAAGCATCTTCCTATTTGATTGGTGATGATGTCACCCCAAAGAGGATTTCTCCTATTCATATCTCCCAAAATAACAAAAGGACATGGTAACTGTTGAATAAGAGATTTAAATTCATTGATAGGGAAGACTTCGTTAGGTGGTAGATAGAGGGAGCATACTGTATATTTTCTTTGCAAATGGATCTGCACACCTATCACTTGCAATGCTGATTGGATACTAATAGGATTTTGAGGGGTGTCATTTCGAACATATAAAACGACACCACCATGGCTTCCAATATTTAAATTATAGGTGGAATGATAGGATGTATACTCTCATGGGCTGGGGCACGTATTATTACCAATCATGGTCTCCTACAGAGCTATACAAACAGGAGACACCTCTGATATGAGCAGCCTTAATTCTTCCCATTTAGCTAGCTCTTAATCCCTGACAGTTCCACTGGAGAAAATTAATGAATTTTACTTTCCTTTAGAGGCTTTACATTAGAGCCTCTTTTAAGAGCTTTCAGCTTACAACCTTGCTCTTTTTTTCTGGAAGGAGACCGATTGTTTAGGGCTGCCTTCCTTTTTAGAGGGTTATCAGTCTCAGGAGCAGCAGACAAAGCTGGTGTCTCCTGAGGAGGGGTGTGAGGATTGGACATTGGTGCATCCTCCAAAGCATTTATAGCTAGTACAGCCTCCAGAGAGGTGGGAGTGCCAGGTATACCCAACACAGCCTCCACAGAGGAAGGTGTACCAGAAATCACTGGTTCTGCTTCCATAGAAGCAAGGGTGCCAGAAACCACTGGCACTGCCTCCAAAGAGGTGGGAGTGCCAGAATCAACTGGCACCACCTCCGAAGAGGCAGGAGTACCAGAAATCACTGACAGGGCCTCCAAGGAGGCAGGAGCACCAGATATCACTGGCGCAGCCTCCGAAGAGGCAGGAGCACCAGAAATCATTGGTGCAGCCTCCTGAGAGGCAAGAGCACCAGAAATCACTGGCACAGCCTCCGAAGAGGAAGGAGCGCCAGCAACAATTGGCGCCGCCTCCAAAGAGGCACGAGTATGGGTCGTCACCGGTTTTTTATTTAAATTATCCTTATTACCATTTATATTTCTTTTTCGGTTGGCAGCAACACTGGAAAAGGATATTCCTGGTCTAATATATTGATTCAATACTCTCTCTTTTGCCTCCCTAAATGTGATACGTTCTGTTACCCTTAAAGTTTGTATCTCTTTTTCCATGATGTATACATCACAATCAAGTGAAGATGATGGATGATTTTCTCCACAATGTATACATCTGGCTTGTTTATTACATATGCCATGCTGTGGTTCACTCATTTAACACAAGTGGCAGGCTTGCCTTGCAGTTTCTGTCTACAGGAAACCTAACATATGTACGAATGGAGACATCTCCTCGGTCTTGGGATATATTGTTTAATCTTGAAACATAGCCAGGCTGCTTTTACTACGGTAGGTAATCGAGTAGAATTAAATGTAATAATTAAATTGGGAAGTGGTACAAAAACTCCATTTACCTTCTTCATTCGCTTAACTCTTATTACACCTTGATCTTTTAATTCCTCTACAAGATTTTCTTCGGAGCACATCATCAGTTGGGGAGCATTTATCATTCCATTGGAGTAATTCCAAAAAGCACATACCGCACATTGTACTTTGACTCTTCCAAGGTGTGATAATATTTTCAGTTTTTCAGTTTCTATTGCTGAGGTAGATTCCACCATCAGCTTTCCTCTACCTTCATAAGAAATCTTAGGCTCTCGGCCACAACACTTCACAATATCTCGATATACATAAAAAATATCATAACTAGCTTCTTCAAGATTAAAATTTAAATACTTATCATAAGACTTTTCAAATATTCCTGGTCCAATTTCAAATAGGTCTCTGCTTAATTAACCTTTAATCTGTACAGGAGCATAAGGTTCCAGTGTAATTACACTGGAAGGTTTTTTGGATTTTTCCAGAGGAAGGTTGTCAGGGGAGGTTCCAGCAGTCATTAACTGTGCCAATTCACCAACATCAAAAGGTCCAGGGGTACTTGAATCTTTATTCTTTGATTTCATAAAGATTTAAGAAAAAAGAAAAAAAACCTGAAAATCTTAGAAAGATATCATCAGCCTTTCATGCAGTTTATTCTTCCACTAATGGCACAAGTGAGAACCGACTCCCAAATGTCCGCGTCCCTACCCTACCCCACAGGGGATGGCACAACATGATTAGAGTGGCCCAAGTGTAAGCCAAATCCACTTGATAGGACAGAGTATTTCAAGAATACAATCATCCCCACCCTAATCACACTATGGGCAAACCGGACAGAATGCCAAGAGTCCTATCCCCAAAACTAGATCCCCCAGGAATCTGTGGTCCAGCCCTGCATAATAGTCAGCATAATAGTCCAGCCCTGCATAATCGGGCAGTTGATGGTCCTGTCACAGTTTCCACTATTTAGCTTCAGATACAAAACCCAGTCCCAACTATATCTTTTTTGTTTAACAGGTTCAGTAAATTACAGCAAAGGTGGGAAATTCCACATAATTAATCCGAAATGCTAGTAAAATATATTACATGAAGGAGAAGGATGTAGTAAGAATGAAAAAATTGCAGAAAGAAGGAAAAGTTCTGACTAATTTAGTTGGATCAGCAGCTGGGCCCCAAGGACCAGTGAGAAAGCAACCCCGCCAGGCATCACGGCCCAGCTGCTGGTCCCTAAGCCCCCTACCCCCGCCAAGAGGTCAGCATCTAGGGGGAGATTTGGTAAGAGCTTTGTGCTAATTCACCCCCCTGATCCCAACTCCTTGACAAAGTGGGGGGCTTAGGGATCCACTGCAGAGAGAGTATGCCCTTTATGCCTACACTCTCTGCTGTGGATCCAACTGAACATTGGGATTTATTATTATTATTATTATTTGTTTAAGCAGCCATTTCTGACTAAGTCCAATCGGCTGCTTAATGCAGATAAAATCTGTTAAAATTATCATATTAAATAAATATATTTTTAGTCGTTTAGTTTTTAAAAAAATAAATAAATTGATAAAACATTACTGAACACATCTAAAATAAATTTGTATAAAATTATATATATACATATATATATATACACACACAAACATATATATATATATATATATATATATACATATACATACACACACACAAATATATATATATATATATATATATATATATATATATATATATATATATATATATATATATATATATATATATATATATGTTTTAATAGATCTATATCTGTTGAAAATTTTAAAATCTTGCAAATATTTGAGTCGTCATCTCCTAGAATGTCCTGCATTCTAGGAGATGATCCAAAGTATTTAAGTCTAATATGTGAATACTTAGAACATTCAATTAAAATGTGTTTACCATTACTCTGGTTTGACAGGTATCACATTCTGGAGGTGGCTGATTAGACATAAGAAAGCCATGAGTCAACCTTGTGTGCCAATTACGCAGCCTGCACAAAGCGACCTCATGGTTTCTCTGCTTCTGTAAAGAATTTTTAAAGGGAATGATAGTGGTCTTTACCACTCTAAGTTTGTTATTTTCAAGTGATAACCATTGGTCTTCCCAGATTTTGTGTAAAATAAATTTAAAATAATTTTTAGTCTTTATAATATGTTTTGTACATTTTACTTTTATCATTTAATGCTGCTTGCTTTGCATTTTTATCAGCAATTTCATTGCCTTCAATTCCAACATGACCTGGTGTCCAGCACATGGATATCTTGATATTTCGAAGGCTTAAAAAATGAATATTTTCTTGTATTGCTCTAATAGCAGGGTGATGATGATTAAAAGAATCTATTGCTTGAATAGCACTTTTTGAATCACTATATATAGTGTAAAGTTTGCTGGGAGTTCTAGGGATTTTATACAGAGCCAATGAATTTCCTAACAATTCAGCAGAATATATGGAGCTATAAATAGGCATTCTTCCATGATAGTATTTTTCGTCTGTAATAACTGCGAACCCCACAGCAGCATCAGTTGTTGAGCCATCTGTATAAATGGAGATAGTATTTGCATGGATTTCTTGGTGTTCCAAAAAGATCTGTTTGACAGCGTAACTTGGAATTTCATCTCTTTTTAAATCGAATAACTCATGGCATACATGAGGCTTATTCCATTTCCAAAAAGGTGTTGAATTTGGTAAATGGTTCAGGAATTTTAATGGTGGAATATTATATTTTTCTATGTATATTTTCATTCGTATAACAAATGGATAAAATGATCGTGGTTCAATTTTTTTTGGAATGATGGTATTATTTATAATTCTACTCAGTTTTGATTGGTATCTTAACCCTATTACGCCGACTGGACGTATTTTACGTCGACATTTTTTGTCTCTCGTGTGCCGACTGGACGTATTTTACATCGACCTACAAAAGTTTTTTTTTAAATTCGTGGAAAAATACTTATAGGCCTACCAGCCTAAAACTTTTGAATCACGCGCCTTGGGGGATGCTGGGAGTTCACGGATCAGGGTGAGTATCTGTGACACATCTCGGAAATTATTTCGTCACTTTGACATAATTTTTGTACCATTGTAAATTAGCCGTTACATGAAGTATTATATATGAAAATTTGCGCAATTTTATGTAGAATACAACAATAAAATACTCATGATTGTAGCTTTTATCGGTTTGAGATATTTTCATATAAATAACGATAATTGCCAAAATTTCAACCTTTGGTCAACTTTGACTCTACTGAAATGGTCGAAAAACACAATTGTAAGCTAAAACTCTTATATTTTAGTAATATTCAATCATTTACCTTAATTTTGCAACCAATTGGAAGTCTCTAGCACAATATTTCGATTTATGGTGAATTTATGAAAAAACTTTTTCCTTACGTCCACACGGCAACTCTTCCAAAAAAAATCATACAAGCGATTGTGGTAATGTTTGCACCATTTTAAAATTAGCTGTTATATAAAGTTTTATATAAGGAAATGTGCGCAATTTCATGCATAATACAACTAAAAACAACCCATGGTTGTAGCTTTTATCAGTTTTGAGATATTTTCATATAAATAACGATAACTGCCAAAATTTCAACCTTCGGTCAACTTTGACTCTACCGAAATGGTCGAAAAACGCAATTGTAAGCTAAAACGCTTATATTCTAGTAATATTCAAGCATTTACCTTCACTTTGCAACAAATTGGAAGTCTCTAGCACAATATTTCAATTTATGGTGAATTTATGAAAAAAATAACATTTTCTTTACGTCCGAGCGGTAACTCTTCCGAAAAAATCATACGTGCGATTGTGGTAATGTTTGCACCATTTTAAATTAGCCGTTACATAAAGTTTCATATATGAAAATGTGCGCAATTTCATGTAGAATACAACAAAAAATAATTGAAGGTTGTAGCTTTTCTCATTTATGAAATATTTGCATAAAAATCACGATAAATAGAAAAAAACCACGTTCGGTCAACTTTGACTCTACCGAAATGGTCGAAAAACGCAATTGTAAGCTAAAACTCTTACAGTCTAGTAATATTCAGTCATTTATCTTCATCTTGAAACAAATTCGAAGTCTCTAGCAAAATATTTAGATTTATGGTGAATTTTAAAAAAAATCTCTCCTTCCCTCCGCGCGCGGATTCTCCGCCACAAATCTCCGAAATGCGTACGTCCCATTCTCGGAATATTTGCTCCATTTCATATTAGGCATTTCATAGAGTTTTATATATGAAAATGTGTGCAATTTCATGTAGAATAAAAAAAAAATATTTGAAGGTTGTAGCTTTTCTAATTTCCGAGATAATTGCATATAAAAATGATATTGTTATGATACAATAAAGTTTGTTCATACTTACCTGGCAGATATATATATAGCGTATTTTCTGAAGTCCGACAGAATTTTAAAAACTTCCGACACACGCAGTGGTCGGCCAGGTGGTTAGTACCCATTCCCGCCGCTGGGAGGCGGGTATCAGGAACCATTCCCATTTTCTATTCATAATTTTTATTTCCACTGTCCCCTGAGGGGAGGTGGGTGGGTACTTGATTATATATATCTGCCAGGTAAGTATGAACAAACTTTATTGTATCATAACAATATTTATGTTCATGGAAAAGTTACCTGTAGATATTATTATATAGCTGAATCCCACCTTTGGAGGTGGGAAGGGACAGAATAGAAGGATTTTGGGAAACAAATGCATGCAGATGATTTACATCTTGGTTCCACCTGTTAGCATAGCAGGCTTCGTGGTTACTGCCACCGGTAAGTCTGCTTGTTGCTACTAGAGTTGCCAGCGAGGTAGAGACCTATATAGCTGGTGCACTCCAGATGATCTGTCAACAGGGGCGAGACCACGACGTGACTAGACCATATTGACCATACCATGAGGGCTAAGAAGTAAAATAAATATATATATATATAAATATATATATCACCACCTGACCAACCTAGCCAAAGTTAAGGTGTGTTAACTAAGGCTTAAGAGTTAAGAAGTCGCCGTTGTCGGCGACTCAACAACTAAATTAAGAGCTCTTCCTAAACCATTTTCATACAGGATAGGATGAGTGGTACTTCTTGCCCCCAAGATTGTGTCTGCAGACATGTAGGGCCCTAGCGAGCAGTAGATCTCATATGCCATCCTCACATCTCGCAGGGAGTGTGAAGTGAACACAGAGTTGCTTCGCTAAAACATGGTACTCAGGATGTTGCTGAGTGCCATGCTCTGTTGAAATGCTTCCGAGGCCGCGCCCTCACCTCGTGAGCATTCAGATAAAAGATTTCAAATCTTTGTGCAAACACAATGAAGGAGCATTTTTGAAAGAACTCCTTAACACTAAAGCCAGGCTGTTCTTCGATATGGGCAAGTCTGGTTCTTTTTCGGAACACTGCAGATTGCCCGATTGACTTCGACTTTCTTGAGTTTTATGTAGATAAAACTTGAGAGACCCGACAGGGCACAGGACTCTCTCTGGCTCCTGCCACTAACTTGTGCCATCCTTGCTTCCAAGCTCCTGGCCCAAGGACAAAACGGGTTACCATTCTTAGGCCACAACGGAAGGGTTAGAGAGCACACCGCCTTGTGTTCTCTAAAGCCAAAACTTGTGACGATGGCTTAAAATCTCACTAACCCTCTTTGTCGTATCTAGGGTGGTTAGAAGAAGGCCTTCCTGATCACATGCATGAAGTTAACAGGTAGGAGAGGTTCGAATGCTTTGACATCAAGAACTTCAGACTACGTCTAAGTTCCATATTGAAAGCTTCGATCTGGACATGCACAGTCAGTCCGTCTGTACTAAAGTCAGGTGACCGACCAGTCAGACGAATCAAGGACAGCAAGGCTGTACCCTGAAGACCATAAGGCACTATTCTTCGCTGAAGGATGAGTGTCTGGACTGCCTGGGCGATTCAATCTAAGCAAACCTTGGGGGTGTATCAACGCAACCCAACGTCGTCAGCGAATCAACTCCTGACTCGAGCTTCTGGTGCCAGGAGAAAGGAGCGAGGAGCAAAAAGGCGATTCAGTCCCGAAGGAAGATGCCTGACAGTCCAACCTGGTCTCATGTTACACGATCATCGGGGGTGTATAAACGCAACCGACTTCGTCAACAAGAAACTCAGGGCTACTATAGTCGCCTGATCTCGCACGAGTGTCTGACTCCGAGAAAACAGGTGAGACAAAAAGTAGATGGTGAGCGAGGTTCGAGATTCCACAGAACTCAAAGATCGTGAAGGGCTTTGTTGTTTGACAGACGCAAATCTCTGAGCCCAAAGGCCGTCAACAACATATTTGCGTATTCTTTAATAGTTGTGACTGCCAGCTTATCCCATTCTTCAGACGGAAATGGAAGACGGTAATCTTATTCCTGTCAACATCTCGATAGCCTGAACGTAGTCAAGACTCAGAGCGTAGAGGTTATAGGTACCTTTCGAGTTAGAGTAGACCGACTCTCTCGGAAAAGGTCCTTGGAAAGTGAACTAGGAAGTATGTGACCTCTGTGAATCCAGGATCCTGAAGGCCAACATGGGGCGATCAGCGTCATTGTCGCTCCCTGTGACGTCATAACTCCTCTTATTACATTTCCTAAGCGATTGAAAAAAGGGGAAAAGAAGACGGAAATATCCATCCCCGTTCAATATCATATGGATGGCGTTTAATGGTACCGATCCCGGATTGGATCGAGAATAAGGGAGCAGAGAAGAAGAAGCCTCTTCGTCCTCAACATATCGAAGAGAAGAATGAAAGGGCGTCCCTAAAGTCTCCACAACTCTCAACTTACTTCTAAAGAAAGATTCCACTCGGAAGTCAATAGTTGCTGCCGTCGATCGAGACGATTCGTACGGACTTTTGCAATCCGGTAACGAACCTCTAGAGGATCGTTACATTCTACGCCTGTTGTTATAATAGGCTTTCTCGTAAACTCGAACAGGGACCGAGAGAAGATACTTCTTAAGATATGAGAGAGCTGTGGAATATCAGAGTTGATCTGGACACTGGTTTCCCAAAACTCGTTACGAGTACTGGAGGGACTACCGAATCGCTTTTACTTCTTTCAGATTAAGATTCAGGACACCTGAAACCCTATCCAGATGTCCGGCACCTTCTTTCTATCACCTCAGGTGATAAACGCACTGAGAGATGTTCAGAATCATTCCTAGATCTTGAATAATATTTCAGTTCCCGGTAGGAAAAAAACTGTGGTCTGAATTGCAGTCCTAGGCGGGGAAACAAACTTCTTCAGGAAGGAAATAGGAGGAAATGGTCCCCCAGCAAGCTCATCCATTCCCTCCCCGAGTATGCTTACTTCCCTAATAAGGCTGCGCTTTGCCTAAGCAGGAGAGCATATAAAAGTGCAATGTTGCGGTAGACTGTAGTTCTATACCGTGCGGTAACGAGCACCGAAAGGATTAAGAGATAACTCTGTTGAACATAGTAAGGCAAAACGAATGCAACGTTTATTCATTCACGTAAGAAATCCCCTCAATCTTAGGCTAAAGTCCGTGATTGTAGGGCAGAGTTACAGTTAGTCAGTCAATCCCGCAGGAGAGACGTAACCGCCAGCACAGAGATACGGTTAGTCAGTCAATCCCGCAGGAGAGAGAGAGACGTAACCTACGGTGCATGACAGCGCCCGATCTGTTACCTGGCTCGGTTGGACTGAGACAGACACAGCGTGACAGCAGCAGCCAGCAGCTACGAACGTCGTCTCTTAACTTTATGTCTGGGTTGCCAACTACCGCCCCTATTCTACGAAGAAACAAGGTTCCGTTATTTTTGTTTTTTTGAGCCGCAAGACTCTCAAGCTGGTATATTTAAGCGAAACAGAAAACGCTAAATATATAGATGCGTTTGTGTCGTCAGAACACTACCATACAACGGTAAAAGATAAATCGGAAACTCCTGGAAGGCTGCAGGGAGTAACGATTTAAATTTTGTTTCCTTAAAATAGACAATAGACCTCTCGGTTGCCCATCCGAAGAGGTAACTACAGCAAGCGTATATGACTTGAACCCCAACCAGAAGTAAAATAACGCAAGGCAAAATATGAAATTATATCACAATAAAGTTTGTTCAATACTTACCTGGCAGACATATATATAGCTGAATTCGGAAATACAGCTACATACATATCTGACAGGCAAGTTTCATGAACAAAACTTAAGAGAATCGAAGCAGTCTGCTCAAGCTTCTTATGTTACTGGACATAAGCGTTCATTGACGTAGTCTACAAGTCTATTTCTTGTACGAGTCTGCGAATGACGAATGAGAGCTCTTCCGAATCTTGTCAATAAGAGCTTATTCGCTTACGCAATATCAAGTTAATGAGATGTATGTCAATGAGACGATACCCACTTACTTGACAAAACGAAAGTATATTGTCAATGGGGGAAAGTCACTGAATTGACAAAACGTAATCCAGGGAGTCAAGCATTTAATTTTTTCGATTCCCGTCTCAAACGAGGAAGGGGCAAGAATCCTGTTAAGAGACTGGGCTTACGGTAGGTAGGAACGCACGATGTTCAATTCGGCAGCTTGTAGTCCCGACTAGAAACTAACAAAATCTATCATCTGAAAAACCCTTTCAGATGGCTAAAAAGCTTGCAAAAAATTATCCTGGGAAAGAGGAAGAAACTCTCCAACCAGCTTCCTCTCCCGTATCACAACTAATGCCTGCTAAAGCTTAAAATTTATTGGCAGTATGGCAAAGGAAGTCCTGTCTTGCGCTTTCCTGAAGAGCGTCCTTTTGATGTGCCTTTGCAAGAATCCCACTGAACGTTGCCAAGAGTCCTGACGTGCAGGACATCGAGCCTTACATAACCCGTAACTGCCTTATCGCAAAGTCTTGACTGCGGTAGTGGCAACTTAAATTTATTGGCCGAATGGCAAAGGTTGCGGTAGAGCAAACGAGATCATCCCTTGAGCTTTCCTTAACTCCATCCACCTATGCGAAAAGCAATATTAATTGACAGAGACCTCTTGAATTCACGAAACCTGATGTCTTGCTGGGGTTTCGAATGAAGAAAAGTTGTCTGTTCACTTTAAACTTCCTCCGAAGCACTGCCTACTTCACATTCTTTGCAGGTGAGGTAGAAGGTATCACCGGAGGTAGAGGTAAACATTCTTTAGGCCCATATCTGAAACAAGAGCTTGAAGAGTTCAACAGAAACGTTCAGCCAGGCGACACACCTGGCGTGCGCTGGTGCACGCTCGGCGTCCACTGGCGCGCGCTCGGCGTCCACTGGAACGCGCTCGGCGTCCACTGGAGTGCGCTCGGCGTCCACTGGAGTGCGCTCGGCGTCCACTGGAGCGCGCTCGGCGTCCACTGGCGCGCACTTGGCGTGCACCCGCGCGCGCCTGGAGTCCATGCGAGCGTCCCGGCGTCCGCTCTCAAAAAGCTTCCTGCTACTATGACTTCTTTTACGTATTTCTCGGTGGAAAGACGGACACGAGTTCAGGCGACGTTCGCCTTCTTACTTCTCACTGAAACGCATAACGAGAGAGAGAGAGAGGACGTGAAGCGTCCTCTTCTATAAAGCTTCTATTTAGGAGCGAGTCCTTCCGAAAGCTCCAACCCCTGCATGGGGAGGACGCTTCGGAGGACGAGAAGCAATCTTTCAGGATTCGTGCACGCGCACGCACTTGGCAGTCTGGGGATTTTCATCAGAAACTGCCGAAGGCACGCCAGATCGGTGGGGGTTCCTTGTAACCCTCCTTAGGCTTTCGACATGCTCCCTCCCCGGGTCCTGGGAGTCAAGCAGAGGTCCCGGCCTAGAGGCGAAACGAGGCCGATCTGACGCACCCTCCACTACACAAGGGGTATCACTGCACTTCTGCACTTCACTTTTACTCTCTAAAGCAAGCACTTTCGATTCTAAGATACGAATCGAAGAGTTATCAGAGAAAGGGTAATTCCTCTACAGACACTGCTTAGGGCCCGAAGGCAACACTGCAGGGTTAGGAGTAACAATTACAGAAGTAGCACTTCACAGCAATGAAGGAGAGAGCAGCACCTCTCGTAGACATATTCATAGCACGTAGGCAATACTACAGGGTTAGGCAAAATAAAGTTACAGGAAGGTTAGCAGGTTCACTACCCTGACTTTGTTACTGAGTAAGTGCGTACATACGAATCATAAGTCTTCCTTACGGCATTAGACATGTTTACTGATTAATTGCGTACATACGAATCATACGTCTTCCTTACGGAATAGACAAAGTCTCACACTCCTTGCATGACAAATCTCAACAAAGAAGCAAGACCCATACCCCTCGTACATACCAAGTGCGGATCTACCGAAGCTTTCGGTAGCCACACCCTATCTTTGCAGACAACCCCGTCTGAAACTAGCCTAACTAGATTCAGATATTTTATGCAAAAATGAATCAAATTCAAATCAATTTAAGATAGCGTATGCCTAGCCACAAATCCCACAAATCCAAGTAAATAAATCAAAAGACAATTAGGATACTTAGCGGCAATGAAGTTTCCAAAATCCTAAGACGGAGGTACTGAAAACAGGTGTTTTCAGCACCAGCGACAGAAAATTTATGAATAGAAAATGGGAATGGTTCCTGATACCCGCCTCCCAGCGGCGGGAATGGGTACTAACCACCTGGCCGACCACTGCGTGTGTCGGAAGTTTTTAAAATTCTGTCGGACTTCAGAAAATACAGCTATATATATATATCTGACAGGTAAGTTTCATGAACAAAAATATATATATAAAAATTCGACATTCGGTCAACTTTAACTCGTCAGATATGGTCGAAAACTGCAATTGTAAGCTAATAGTACTCTTACAGTATAGTAATATTCAATCATTTGTCTTCATTTTGAAAGAAATTGGAAGTCTCAAGGCCCAATATTTAGATATATGGTGAATTTTTGAAAAAAATATTTGTTTACGTCCACGCATTACAAATTCATGCATTATTTTGTGATAATATTTTCTCTGTGTTGCTTTTATCGTTTTACAATATGTTATATACCAAAATGATCGCAATTTATTGTACATTACAATGAAAAAAAGTAACTTGTTACCTTTAACCGTTTTGCGCACAGCGCGATTTGAATACAATTATATATGAAATTTCATTTTTGGGCTATCATATATCGCATTATTTATATATGATAATGATAATTTTTTTCATTTCTGATGGTTGCATACTAAACTTCAGGCAATGACAAAAAAAGGAGCCAAAAATGAACTCTTAATCTTGAAAACTAAACGCGCTGTGATTTTTTGAAAAAAATATTTTTTCCGCTTCCGCGCTCATTCCGAAACCCCTCCGGCACACGGGAGACAATTTTTTATTTACCTCTCCGGCATAAGAGGGTTAATATCCGCGAATAGAAGTTTAAACTATATTCGACCCTTCTTTGATCAAGTGAACACAGACCTGTTTCACTATACAGAGAAATAACAGGTGTAGATTTAAATGCACCCGTAGCATATCTCAAACCTGCATTGTGTAAAGGATCTAATTTTCCCAATGTGCTGGAAGATGCAGAAGCATATAGATGCGACCCATAATCAATTTCACTCAGTATCAAAGTCTTGGGTAAATAGAGTAATGTACTTCTATCTGAGCCCCACTTGGTATGTGACAATTTCTTTAATAGATGAAGCATTTTACTACAGCTTTCACGTAGGTAAATAATGTGAAATTTCCAAGTCATTCGTTGGTCAAAATGCAACCAAGAAATTTGGTATACGTAACAAAATTAATTGGTTTATCATACAGTAACAATTTCATTTTTGGTACATTTTTCTTATTTGTAAAAGTAATGGCTATAGTTTTACTAGCCGATATAGTGAATCCATGTGCAGTAGTCCACGATATGATAAGATCAAGAGATTTTTGTAGTATGATTTGTCCTGTATATATATCAGAGTGAATGACCCAAATGGCAAAATCATCTACATATTATGAACTCTGTACACCAGTTGGTAGTTGTTTTGTAATATCATTAATAGCCTTGTGGAACTTCTTCATATTGTGGATACTCTTTAGATAAAACACTATTTATCTTAACTTTAAAAGTTCTTTCCTTTAAAAATTGTACTATGTTTAAAGGTAAAAATCCTCTCGGTCCAGAATAATGGATTTCTTTTAAAATCTGATGATTCCATGTCTTGTCATAGGCCTTTTCCATATCAAAGAAGATGGCTGTGGCATAGCTGTTTGAAGCAAATGCTTTCCCAATATTGGTGTCAAGTAAAGTTAAAGGATCTAGGGTAGATCTTAGTTTCCTATATCCATATTGTGAAACGGAAAAGTATCCTGTTTTTTCAAGATAACAGATTAATCTGTTGTTAATCATTTTCTCAAACAATTTACATAAACAGCTTGTTAATGCTATTGGTCTGTAGCTATCTGTGTCATAAGGATCTTTGCCTGGCTTCAAGAATGGAAGGTCCAGTGCTTTCCGCCAATCTTGTGGGAAATATATTTCAATCCATATTTTGTTGTATAGCTTTAATAAATATTGTAAACTGTTTGGGTGAAGGTGTTTTAACATTTCAAAAGTGATCATATCTTCACCAGGGGCTGTATTAGAGCATGTTGACAATGCCGATAAAAGTTCATCCATGGTAAAGCAATCATTGTATGAATAATATTGATCAGTCTCAAAATTAATTGGAATTTTTTCTTCTTTTTCTTTAATGGTGCGAAAAGACTTTATTGACGAACCTTTGGAAATATTACTTAAATGTTCTGCTAGGCAAGTTGCTACCTCTTTAGAATCATATATCAGTTTGCTATTGATTTTCAAAACTGGGACATGGGATCGAATGTGCTTTCCTAGTATTTTATGCACTTTTTTCCAGATCTTACTTAGGGGTGTATCTTTGCACACCGATTTTAGGTAGTTACACCAAGATTTTCTTTGTGCTTTATTAAATGTTCGTTTTGCTACAGCACATGACCTTTTATAATCTATGTAATCTGAATCGTTTCTCGACTTCTTGAATTTTCTTTGGGCTTTACTACGGGCCTTCTTTGCTTTTTTACACTCCTCATTCCACCAAGGAACTGGACATTTAATTTTCACTTGTGCTACAAATGGTATAGATGACTCTGCAGCATCAATTACCAGAACGACTCTGCAGCATCAATTACCAGAACGAAAAACATAACCAGAATAGTTTCTATGTCCAAATTATTATCCCATAATGGAACATTCTTCGTGCATTCACTAAAGTCTTCCCAATTGGCTTTATTAACATTAAATTTATTAATTGATATCTCTCCAGTGAAATTTAGAATACTAATTAAAACAGGAAAATGATCGCTACCACACAAATCATCATAAGTATTCCAAAAATATTTGTCTGCTAGATCTTGTGAGCACAAGGACAAATCTATGTGAGAGTAACTTTTTGTTTTGTGGTCAAAATGAGTTGGTTTGTCTCTATCTAATATATGGAGTTGATTTTCTATAACAAAATCAAGTATGATGTTGCCTCTGGAGTTTGATTTTACATCATGCCATGATAAATATCTTGCGTTGAAATCTCCTAGAAGTAGCATTGGTAGGGGAAGCTTCTTGACAAAGTCATTCAACTTTTCTAAATCTATATAATTATTTGGACTTAGATATACAGAGCAAATCGTTATAATTTCCTCTAGTTGTATCTGAACTGCTAAGGCATTTATTTCAGATGAAAGATAATATATTGTGAAAGGTACATCTTTTCTAATGAGAATCATATTACCTTGCTGATTAGCAGAGTGAGGTTGATAACATGTGTAAAATTTATTTGTAAAACTGGAGGAAATGGGTAAAAATGTTTCATTAAGGCAGATACAAATTGGGCTATATTCATCAATTAAATTAAGTAACTCTAACTTGTTTTTGTTAATACTTCGAATGTTCCATTGCAATATGAATGAGGAAGTGTCGTTATTATTTTTAGAAGTGAATTTTACTTATTTTCGTCGGTCTTGCGACCTTGAGCTGAAAGAACTGTGTCCACTTTAGTTTTTTAATTGGAACTTTTGATAATATTTTTGTTGCTGTACATAGGAATTTTGCTTCTAGCACCTTTTCTATAATCTGGTGGCATAGCATAGTCTCGTACTAGTGACATATATTGTTTGATGTTTGGTTTTCTTGTAGGTTCCTTAGATTTCTGTAAAGCTATTTCGGAGGAGTAATTTTCTGAAGAGTCTTTACTATCAGTGGTATAAACAATGGTTTCTTCTGAGCTGGTAGTTTTCAAACATTTCCTATTTGGACTATGAAGATTTTTCTCGTTCTTAGGCGAGGATGGTTCACTGTGTGTTCTAGGTCTCTTTCCTATCTCTGCTGGTCCATCTAGTTCTCTTAATATTTTCTCAATTTCTTCAGTATTTTGTAGTGTGTTTTTGTTACAGATTATCCTTGGAGATATATTTTCTTCTTTCTTTTTGCATTTGTTAACAGAGATATCCTCTCTCTGTTCATCAAGACGATCATCTACTGCAAGGCTGGTCAGTGCTTTGAACTTATTACTTATCTCGATAGTATTATTTTTATCTGATTTTTCTACAGTTATTTGATTTCTGGTGTTAGAAGATTGGGTAGCTTGTGAAATATTGCTGGATATGATTTTGTTTTGGTGTTTGAGCGTATCTGCAAATGTTTTCCAGGGAAGCTGTATTCCTTCTTCTTTCATGTCTTCCTTAGCCTCCTTAACTGTTATGCCAAATTTTCTTGATCTGGTAAGGGCTTCTTAGAAATATCTGAAATATACACATTCCCTTACATAAGCATGGTGCAAACCATTACAGTTAAAGCATTTTTTAGAGTTGGAGCATTCATCACTACAATGCTCCAAGGAGCCACATTTAAAGCATCTAGGCGAGCCCAAAGACTTGCATCATTTTGCTGTATGTTCAAATTTCAAGCAAATCTTACATTGCATAGGTTTTGGATGTTCTTCTTTAATTGCTATTCTTTTGTTTCCTATTTTCATATGTGTTGGAATTGTTTGCTGTGAAAAAATAACTTTAGCTATTTTTAGACTTCTTCCAGTTTTAGCACTTTTTCTCTCATAAACAATAACTGATTTAACATTATGTTTTTGATCTTCCAGGACTTCTTTTAATGTTTCACACACAGATTCATTGGTGTCATTTTCAATTCTAAGCTTATCGAGCAACATGGTTCCAATTCTCGTGTTATAATGGGCCTCGTCAGAAGCATTTACATGGTGAATTCCAAGTTTTGTAATTTCAAGTAATTTTCTCGATTCTTCTTCAGATTTAGCCTTTATGATGATTTTGTTTTTTTCGACTGAGAATCGGGGATTGTCACTTCCAAGAATTTTCTTCAGTGAACGGTATATAACCAAGTCACTTAGAGGGGTTATTTCTTCGTTTATTTTGAGTGTGACATACTGAGACCACACTGGAGGGGAAAAAATATCTTCCATGGTTATTCTTTTAAATGTTCTTCTCTTTTGAGACAGTGTGTTTGGTACGTATGGCTCTAAAGTAGCCAAACTAGAGTTTTGGAGGGATTCCACGGACAAGTCCTTTGAAGAAAGTATAGGGTCGTCAACAGAAATAAGGGGGGTTGCCATATAACGTGAAAACTTTTTTCATCCAGATATTCCCCATACCCACCATGGAGCCACACTTAGAGGATGGGTTATCCCTTTAATTAGGGCCGTCCTAGGGGTAATTACTGGATATACACCCTATCTCCAGTGCTAAGGCGTCATGATGTCCATCGAGATCAGACCCGGCACTGAGGATAGGGTTTGACATTAAACTTTCCCCTCGCTCGACCACGTCAGGTACTTGAGTTCTACGGGAGAGGTGGCATGCCGTCCATAATCGCCCTCCTTCAAATCCCAGGAATAATTCTAAGTCATGTCCAAAAACCAAGCCAAAAGTCATCAACATAAAATCCATATCTTATAGGGGGAGGAAGCAGAAAGATGAAAAGTTTTTAGTATAAGGAAAAGGGCTGACTTATTTAGTTGGATCAACAGCTGGGCACCAAGGTCCAGCGAGAAAGCAGTTCCCACCAGGCATCAGAACCCAGCTGCTGAACCCTAAGCCCCCCATCCTCGGCAAGGCTTCAGCATCTGGGGGTTGAACATTGGGATGTTTAACTCGTTTACTCCTCCTCTTATAAATTTTCCCCCTTCCCTTCTTCTTTCGTTGACGACCTTGGCATGGTTTTGGACTATTGAATTGACTACTCTTTTAACTTGGAGGGTGGAGTTGGATGGCATGCCTCTCCACCTGTAAAACTAGAGTACCTGACGTGGTCGAACGAGGGGAAATTTTTAAGACAAGCCATGCCGACACTGTTGGGTCCGATTGAATATTTTTGGTGGCTTCCACTATCCATTCTTTTCTTGTTATAGGTCTAAATGTCATTTCTTTGGTTGGGTACTGAGCTAATAAAATATTTTCAAATTTAGCAGCGGTCAGTTCGGTTTCTGTTTTAAAAACCAATATCTTGGCCAAGAGTCAAATCCAAATAATGAGTTAAAGTGTACCAATGAAGGATCTGGTCTGTATTTAGGTTGTCTATTTCGAAATCTGTTAATATTTTCAATTTTTTTTCGTTTGCTACTGGAGGAATTTCCTTTTGTGGCATTGAATATGGTTCCATAGTTACTATGTTTGATATGGTTGTGGAACTGGAATCATCGTTAACTTCTTTATTTATAGTTTCCTGAGCCAGTTTGAAGGCCGATCCAGGGTGGTCAACAATGGGGGTTCATGCATCATCCATAGATATGAGTATTGTATTATTTCAGCCAGGTAGTGCTCCGCCCACCATATTCCTCAGTGAAACGGAGCCCAACAAGGGAGGGATGTGTTATGCGACTTTTAGTGGGCACCCCTAGAGGCTACAACCTGGTTATACACATGGCTCCCAGAACTTGAGGCGTCATCAGTGCGTCGATATCAGACCCAGCTCTAAGGGCCATATTTGACATAAGACTTTCCCCTCTTTCGGGCACGTCAGGAACTGGAATTCTACAGGTGGAGAGACATGTCAGGCCACTTCACTCTCCATCTAATCAGAGGAGCAGTTAGAGCTGTAATATCCAATGTAGGTTCAAGGTTGTCAACTAATGGTCACTCCTGATAGGGGAAGAAGTTAAGGATTGAAAATAGGAGAAGGCTCATAAGTGGACCGAGCTTAGTCTGGATGCTCAGAACTGGCCTGTGTAGCATGGTTAGACTTGCCAGGGTAGGGCACTACTCTGCTACTGTAGCCCAGTTCATCCCTGCACCACACAAGCCCCGCCACCACTGGTGGGGTCCCGGGTCTCAGCACATAACATACTGCTTTAACAAAATTTGGTAATTTAGATGATCTTTAAGGGGGCCGGCCGACTAATGCCCTTTTTTAAGGACAGGACTTTGATATTCATACCACTTAATAAGGTGACTTGGGACATCTCCAAACCTCATATGATTTTCGCCTCTGACCTTCGGTTTTGTGACGCCAGGGCGATTTATCCCGAAAATAACCATTTTTCAAATTCTATCTCCTCCCTTGATACTTAATATTAAGACCTGGGATTACTACCATATATAGACCTGATGTAGACCTCCAATCAAATGGAGAGTTTTTTTTCTAAAAGTAATTTTTTTGCTAGATATGAATTTTTCAATATGGTAAAAAAATAAACCCTATAAATCAGGAGAAAAAAAATTATAAAAAAATACGAAACAAAAATTGGAAAAAAGGGCTCTATTTGATTGTTCTATAATGTCTTTCTGAGTTATATACCAAATTCCAATGTTATAGCTTTAAAACTAAGTGAGAAGATAGATTTTGAAGGTCAATAAGTATAGTTTTGAGATACGGGCGTTCAAAGTTTTCCTTCGTATTTCTCTAAAGACAATATTAATAAATACTGATTATTATGAATGTATATTTGTTTTTTGTGTATTAATAAACCAAAACTATTTTATTTATCATAATTTATTCATAAATGATGATCCCTTTGCTCATATATCACAGCCTTGGTGCACTGCTTAGAGGCAAGAATTGGGCACTCCTTCCTACACAATTCTCTCTCTCCCCTTCACTAACTCTGCTTATTACAGCGAATTTTCTTCTTCTGTGTGTTAGCGAGATGTTTTCCTTGTATTTTCCTCTTTGGCATGATGAAATTCTTGCCCGAAACAAAGATAAACAAACGTAATTGCAAGAGAATGTCAAGAGGTGAAACTCGAAGGCGTACACTTTTTTTTACAAAGACAATTTAATAAATCATGATTATTATGAATTTCATATTCCATTTTGGGTATTAAAAAACCAAAACTTTGTTATTTATCATAAATGAAGATCTCTTTGCTCAAAGATCGTAGCCTTAGGCACAGTGTGACATGTGCTGTCAAGCAAGACGGGGGCGTTACTAAGCAACCCTCCCCTCTCTCTTCACTAACTACGCATATATTATGATATTCTGTAATAATACTTGAGCGATTTTTCTTCGTCTGTATGTTAGCGAGATGTTTCCCTTGTCTTTTCCTCATTGGCATGATGAAATTCTTGCCGAAACATACATAAACATACGTGAAAGCAGGCGAATGTCAGACGTGAAATGGAACGTGTAGACTACTTGACGTCTGTGGTCGCACTAAATCAGGACTGGATTTGGTAGCTTGAGCCTGAAGTCTCCTTCTCGACTCGGGGAATGTCTACAGATGCCATTTCTCCCAATTTCTTTGACAATAATTATCAAAATTTACGATAATAGAAGAAATATTGCATTTTCTTGTACGGATCAATGTTTTAGGCTTATTGAGTTACGTTAACTAATTACCCTGTAACTACGAAAGTAAGAGGAATTTTGACGAAATATTTCGTATACGTATTCTCAATTGCCATATGAAGCTCCATGAATTTTTTCATGACTTTGCATTTTTCGCCCTATACCTCCATATATAGAGGTTCCGGCCGGCCCCCTTAAGCTCATATTGCAGTTCTTCCTCAGCATGAATCATAAGATGAGGGGCATATATAATTCCTTTGATATGATTAAAGGTATCATGTGGTTTAAATTCACTTTGAACTCCTCCCAGTACCGAACACAGATTTCAATTTCTTATTTCTTCTAAGGATCTAGTCTCTATCAAAGGTTTATTTCTACCATGTGGCAATCATAACTTCCTCCTCAAAGGCAATAGTTAGATATTTATCAAATTCATTAAGTACACATCCTCCAGATTCTTCTAAGGATTTTTCCCACAAAATTCTTTCTCCCTTGATGGGGAGTATATGGTGCCAGTGTAACAACACTGGATTGAAGAGTCCTTCCCATGTCTGGTTCCGTGCATTGGTCATCAGGATTTTGGAGTTTTAAGCTCTTCATAAAATGACAAATAGCAGATTTGTCTAGATTGTTCCCGTATCCAAAACAGAGCCATATTTAGAGGATGCAATTCCCTTATTGGGGCACCCTAGGGGTCCAAAGTAGATATACACCCCATATCCAGTACCTTGGGAGTCGTCAGTCTGTCGAGATCAGAACCAGCAATGAGTGCAGGGTTTGACATAAATGTTTCCCCTCAATCGACCACGTTGGGTACTCCAGTTCTACCCCAGGTGGAGAGGCATGCCGTCCCACTCCACCCTCCTTCAACTCCGAAGAATAGTTAAGAGTGTGTCCAAATTCATGCTCAGGTCATCAACAAAATCCATCCTGACAGCGGAAGAAAAATACTGAAAATAATAGGAGGTAATACAGAGTACCAGGATTAGTCAGGATGCTCTGAATCGACCTTAGTGGTATAGAAGTACCTACCGGAGTGAAGAAATAACCCCACCACCATTGTCTAATTCTTCCTTGCACCACACATGGCCCCTACTACAGCAAAGTTCCTGGTCACAAGGGGGGCCATTTGTGGAGATTGGAGCTGTTTAAACTAAATAATAATAATATAAAGAATTATTTTAATAAGGAAAAATAAGCAAGATGTATGGGATTGTACCATTATTCTACAATTTTATGTTACTAAAACCATTGGAAACATCTCCCTTATTTTACTGAAATTATTAGTGCAATTCAAAATACAGTACTCTGCATAAAACCAATACTAACCCAAAGAGACTCCACTGACAGTATACAAAATCTGCCAGTCCCAAACATTTTTCATCTAATTCCATGCCAGTTTGATTTTTTGTTTTATAACTTATCAATAAAATGTACAGGTAAAGTTTCGAAATGAGATCATATCTAAGGTTATACCATGAAAAATAAATTTACATGGAACATAATAAAGGATGACATTACAATTTCAATAAGTAGCCACAGAGTGGTTTTTCAGAAACAAACAGTGGGAAGCTATATAACCTCAAAGGGTTAACATGAAAAAGCATGCAAAGTAACCTCGTATATAAAAAAAACTACTAACCACAAAGAAGACTTTTTTTCTCAAGCCTCATCTGAAGAAGTTTTTGTTTTTTTGACTCCTCTGCTAAAGTAATGGCTGGGTTACTCAGCTTAATCCTACTGTAGAAATGCAAAGCACTTGCCACTATATCATCACATGATTGTTCATGATTCTCATGTTTTAAGTATGCCTGCAAAATCAAACCAATTTGAAAATTAAAAAACAAAGAAAAACAAATGCTACAAATACATAAAAAATATAATGGTTACAACATTGTATTTGTGAGATGCATCTATCAAGAGTATAAAAAACAAAGGTTCTACTCATACCATAAAACTGCAATATATCGTAAGTACAGCCTGAGCATTGACCTAGGTGCGAAAGTTCATGTTTTTCATTTTCACAAAAAGGTCTCAGTCAAAATGCTACCACAGAAGATACCATGACATCCTCCATCAAAACATATTGACTGATTGATTATATACGTATCAAAACTGTCAAAACATCTAGGTTATTGACGGTGTAATAAATTTAAATAGAAAACAAAAAATGTTTAAAAAGAATTTTACATAAAAATATTTAACAATATAAATGTATATAATCATATTTGTTCGATTATTATTATTATCATTATTATTATTATTTATATCAATCTAGTTTAACCAGACCACTGAGCTGACTATCACCCCTCACACAGGTGCCCCAAAGGATTAGGATGAAATACGTACCAGATCTAGGTCACAGGGCTAGAACTGGGACCAAATAGGTTCTTTGCGTGATGATGAATGAATGAAAATGAAGTTTAAAAGAAAACACTGTATAAGGTATATGCTTTTACTGGACCACAAGTAGGTCTACAATAAATATATTTACTTGTTTCCATACATATAAAAAATTAAATAAAAATTAAATAAAAACAATTAAAATTCTGAAAAAATTAAATATTTTAACATTTTATTTTTTCATATTCATTAAATACCTTAATGGCTTTTGTATATCATTATTTACTTATTTCCATAATTTGCCTATTAAATTACACTTTCTCATGAATGTTAATTAACAAATTGGAACAATAAAAATATGTAAAAGATTCAGACAAAATTTCCCTCATTTATTTACTCACACAGGTTGATAATGGCTGTTGGCTATATTTTGGACAGTCACTAAAAACATGCTTGACTGTTATCAACACTTAGCAATCTGAGCATTCAGGAGGAGGATGGATGGATGGATGGATGGATGAGTTTTAGGGCAAAAGCCCAGGCACTGGGGCCAAAGAAGCCATTCAGCGCCGTAATGTAATGTAAATAAATTACATTATAAATGAGTTAATAAGTGTATGAAGAAAATGGTTCATATATAAATTACCATATGAGAAATGAATGAATTAATGAAGAAATGAATGAAGAAAATGCTTAATAAATAAATATACATATCTATGATGTGATAGATAAAAAATAATTAAATGTTATTAAAAAAATTTATAGACTTTAAAAAGGAGATGAGAGCAGAAATATCTGCTTCATCTCCCAAAATATCACAAAGGGATTTACCCCTAAGATATCTCTCTCTCTGGTTAAAATATCTAGGGCAAGCAACCAGAATGTGCTCCACTGTTAGCATCTCGCCACCACAAGACACTCTGGGAGGCTGTCCCCTTCTAAAATAAACTGATGGGTCAAATAAGTGTGCCCAATCCTCAGTCTGCTTAAAACTATTTCTGTTCGCCTGTCAGACTGGAAAGACGAAGGCCACGGCAATATATTATTTCTAATAGTTCTGTACTTTCTATTATTGGCAAGATGAGGAGAAGTCCATCTTTCTTGCCATTTGCTTAACCCTCTTACGCCGACTGGACGTATTTTACGTCGACATTTTTTGTCTCCCGTGTGCCGACTGGACGTATTTTACGTCGACTTACAAAAGTTTTTTTTAAAATTCGCGGAAAAATACTTATAGGCCTACCAGCCTAAAACTTTTGAATCACGCGCCTTGGGGGATGCTGGAAGTTCAAGGATCAAGGTGTTGTTTTGTTTACAATCGTTACGCAGGCGCGCAAGCGCGAATTTCTTTCTTGCTGCACTAAAAAGTATCTGTGACACATCTCGGAAATCATTTCGTCACTTTGACATAATTTTTGTACCATTGTAAAATGATATTGTTAGTATACAATAAAGTTTTGTACATACTTACCTGGCAGATATATACTTAGCTTAGGTCTCTGACGTCACGACAGAAAATTCAAAACTCGCGGCACACGCTACAGGTAGGTCAGGTGATCTACCTTACCCGCCGCTGGGTGGCGGGTGTAAGAACCAGTCCCCCTTTCTTGTCAGATTATTTTCTTCCACCTGTCTCCTGAGGGGAGGCTGGGCGGGCCATCAATCGTATATATCTGCCAGGTATGTACAAAACTTTATTGTATACTAACAATATCATTTTTGTACCTGAACTTCCCAACCAGATATATACTTAGCTGATTGACACCCTTGGTGGAGGGAAAGAGACACATACTCACCTAGAAAGTGGGGACAACACATGTTAAGGAATAAAAAATAAAACCCTTGGTTCTTACCTGATTTAGGCAGAAGACTTCATAGTTACTGTCTATTAGTCTGCGTTGCCTAAAGAGTCTCAGCGAGGGCGTGACCTATGGCTGAAGAACTCTTTGGGTCTACCAATGGGAACCGAGTCCACTTACTTGGCAGAATCCAAACAGGGTCTGGTCAATGGGGATCAACCCGCTTACATGCCAGAGCCTATCACTACCAACCGCAAGGAGCCTCAAGCACAACCGATCACCTAACCAATTACTAATATTAGTATACAAAAGAAGGAGCTGCCTCCTGCAACCTCCTTCGTACAACCAAAAACTCCCAATTAAAAACTAACAGGGAAAAGGATTAAAAAGGATGTGTTTCAGCTCCCTACCCCAGCACTGAATCCGCCGATACGTAAGGGCCTAGCCCAAAACACTTTTCATACGTAATCGATACGTCTTTTAGGTAGTGATTGGAGAAGACTGATTCACACCTCCAAAAAGTGGCCTTCATGAGGTTTTGTAATGACATATTCTTCTTGAAAGCCAAAGACGTCGCGATGGCCCTTACTTCGTGCGCCTTGACTTTCAAAAGACTAAACTGTTGCCGACTGCACGATGTGTGGGCTTCTCTAATAACATTCCTGATAAAGAATGAGAGGGCATTTTTAGATAAGGGCCTACTGGGGTCCCTTACAGAACACCAGAGATTGCTCTCATTAGCAGCAAGTCTTCTCTTCCTTTGAAGATAAAATTTCAGGCTTCTCACCGGGCAAAGAGATCTCTCCTCTTCTGTCCCAACTAAGGAGGACAAGCTTTTAATTTCGAAGCTCCTGGGCCATGGTGAAGAAGGGTTTTCATTCTTGGCTAGGAAAGCCGGAAGAAAAGAGCAAATCGCGGAGCCTCCTTGAAAACCTACCTCACCTTCTAGAGCCTGCAGCTCGCTGACTCTCTTCGCTGAAGCTAACGCACAGAGAAAAAGTCTCTTCATCGAAAGGTCTCTGAACGAAGCTGTATGGGGAGGTTCGAATCTTGAGGACCTCAGAAAGAGCAGCACGACGTCTAGATTCCAGCTAGGAACTAAGTAGGAGGTTCTTTTAACCGTCTCAAAAGATTTGATTAAGTCATGGAGGTCCTTGTCTTCGGATATGTTTAATCCTCTATGACGAAAAACTGAGGAAAGCATGCTCCTGTAGCCCTTGATGGTGGAGACTACTAACATGCATTTTTCCCTCAGGAAAATAAGGAAATCTGCTATCTGAGTCACAGAGGTACTGGAGGAGGAAACTTTATGAGTCCTGCACCAACGTCGAAAAACGTCCCACTTCGACTGGTAGACTCTAGATGTGGAAGGTCTACGTGCATTGGCAATAGCCCTTGCAGACTTTGCCGAACAGCCCTTAGATCTGACGAGACTCTTGATAGTCTGAATCCAGTCAGACTGAGAGCGGGGAGGTTTTTGTGAAACCTGTCGAAGTGGGGCTGTTTGAGCAGATCGACTCTTAGTGGTAGGGATCTTGGAACATCCACCAGCCATTCCAGTACCTCTGTGAACCAGTCGTGGGCGGGCCAGAACGGAGCTATCAAAGTCATCCTTGCTCCCTCTGAAGCTGCGAACTTCCTTAGCATTTCCCCTAGAATCTTGAAAGGCGGGAACGCGTAAAGATCCAGGTTTTTCCAATCCATCAGGAATGCATCTATTGCCACTGCTCTTTGGTCCGCAATAGGGGAGCAGTATAGATCTATCCTCGCATTCCTGGAGGTCGCAAAAAGATCGAGATGGGGCCTGCCCCACGTCCTCCACAGCTCCTGGCATACGTCCGAGTGCAAAGTCCACTCTGAGGGAAGGACTTGATTCCTTCTGCTTAGCAGATCCGCTCTGACATTTCTTTCCCCCTGTACAAACCTGGTGAGAAGACTTATCTTCCTTTCCTCTGACCACAGGAGGAGCGATCTCGCTGTCTCGTACAGAGAGAAAGAGTGAGTCCCCCCCTGTTTCCGAATGTAAGCCAGGGCTGTGGTGTTGTCCGAGTTGATCTGAACTGACTTTCCCTTTACGAGGGGTTCGAAGGTTTTGAGAGCGAACCAAATCGCTGTTAGCTCTTTCTTGTTGATGTGCCAGGACACCTGATCCCCCATCCAGGTGCCTGACACTTCTCTCGACCCGAGAGTAGCTCCCCAACCTATGTCCGATGCGTCTGCATATACCACTAGGCTGGGGTTCCGAACCTGCAAGGAAAGGCCTTCCTTGAACAGTAGAGGGTCTAGCCACCAACATAGATCCTCCTTTATCTCTTGCGAGATCTTGAACGCAAAGTATAGACCTTGAGATCTTCGGTTCCAGTTCCTCATCAGGAAGAACTGTAGGGGTCTGAGGTGCAACCTCCCTAGAGAAACGAATTGCTCCAGCGAGGAGAGTGTCCCCAACAGACTCATCCACTCCCTCGCTGTGCATACATCTTTCTTTAGAAAGATTGCTACCTTCTCCGAACCTCGGGTTATCCTCTCTAGGGAAGGATATGCCCGAAAAACCTGAGAAGCCATCAGAATCCCCAGATAGATTCGCTCTTGACTGGGGATTAGCTGTGACTTCTCGAAATTCACTAGCAAACCCAGAGAAGCTGCTAGATTCAACGTTAATCGTAAGTCCTCCAGACATTTCTCCTTGGGGGACTGGCCCTGATTAGCCAATCGTCCAAGTAGAGGGAA
Organism: Macrobrachium nipponense; assembly: GCF_015104395.2. Classification (NCBI taxonomy): domain Eukaryota; kingdom Metazoa; phylum Arthropoda; class Malacostraca; order Decapoda; family Palaemonidae; genus Macrobrachium; species Macrobrachium nipponense. Next base: position 5,536,937 of record NC_087219.1, on the reverse strand, counting down.
ATCCTCACTCCCTCGAGATGAAGCCACTGAGCAACGTTCTTCATCAGCCCAGTGAAGACTTGGGGGGCTGTGGAAAGGCCGAAGCATAGGGCCCTGAACTGAAAAACGTTCCCTCCCCACATGAATCTTAGAAATTTGCGTGAAGAAGGATGGATCGGCACGTGGAAGTAAGCGTCCTGAAGGTCCAGTGACACCATCCAGTCCCCGAGACGAAGAGCTGCTAAGACTGATGAAGTCTTCTCCATAGTGAACTTCCTCTTCTTCACAAAGACGTTCAGGGCGCTTACATCCAGAACCGGCCTCCATCCTCCTGAGTTCTTGGGAACTAGGAACAGACGGTTGTAGAAACCCGCGGAAAGAGGGTCCTGAACCATCTCTATTGCCTCTTTCTCCAACATCAGCTCTACTGCTAGAGCGAGGGCTTGATTCATTAGAGGGTCTTTGTATTTGGCCACCAGTTCCCTTGGAGTGATGGTCAGAGGTGGTCTCGAGATAAAGGGAATGAGGTATCCCCTCTTGATGATCGCGAGGGACCAGTTGTCCGCCCCCTTTCGTGCCCAGACATCTGCAAAGTTCAGAAGTCTGGCACCCACAGTTGTCTGGAGGACACGCGAGCTACTTCTTGGCCCTAATAGACCGAGAGAAGGTCCTTCCTCTTCTGGGTGGTCTCGAACCTCTGGAGGAAGAAGAGTGGGACGAAGGGCCTCCTCGAAAGGGCTCTTGCCTAGTCTGAGTTTCCTTCTTCGTTTTCTGTTGGAACGAAGGTTTCGGGATTCTAGCTGAGTGAGCCAGCATATCCTGTGTCGCTTTTGCTGACAACGAGCTGGAGATGTCATTAATTATCTTCTTCGGGAAGAGTTGCGGAGAAAGTTGGGAATACAACAAGGAAGCTCTCTGTGCATGAAAAACAGCCTTGGTAAGAAAGGAGCAGAAAAAGGCCCTCTTCTTTACTACTCCTGCGCCAAAAAGGGAAGCAATCTCCCCGGGTCCGTCTCTCACTGCCTTGTCCATACAAGACAGCACTGCGTGAAGGTCTTAAGGTGAAAGAGTGTCTTGATCTTGAGTCCTCTTAGCCATGACTCCAAGGGTCCAGTCAAGAAAGTTAAAAACCTCTAAGACTCGGAACATTCCCTTCAGAAGGTGATCCAACTCGCTCATACCCCACGTCGTCTTCGCAGAATCAAGCGCCGAGCGACGTGCGGAATAAACCAACGAAGAGAAGTCCGAGTCTGCTGAAGAGGGAAGAGTCAGACCCAAGGGCTCTCCTGACTCGTACCAGAACCCCATCTTACCCGTAAGTTTGGACGGAGGAAAAGAAAATACGGTCTTGCCTTTCTCTTCCTTCGATACCAACCAGTCGTCAAAGTTCTTAAGAGCCTTCTTCATCGACACTGTCGGTTTCATCTTAACGACTGAAGACTTCTTAGTCGTATTGGTCGTTGAAAATAAGGACGGAGGTGACGGAGGAGCAACGGCCGAAAGAGACTCCCCAAAATCTTGCAAGAGGAGGTCGGTCAGTCTCTTGTATGAAGAAACTGAAGCATCCTTGGGCAAATCTTCCTCAGAATCCCCAAGGTATTCTTCAGAAGAATGACGTTTAGAAGTTCTACTGCCTGGAGGAGAGCTATTCCTTGGAGAGCGCCTACTGGGAGAATGTCCACTGGGAGAGCGCTTAAAAGGAGCGCGCCTACAGAGAGAGCGCCTACTAGGAGAACGCCTACCAGGAGAACGCCTAGCTGGAGAGCGCCTACTAGGAGAGCGCCTACTTGGAGAGCGCCTACTAGGAGAGCACCTACTTGGGGAGCGCCTACTAGGAGAGCGCCTACTAGGGGAGCGCCTGCTAGGAGAGCGCCTACTAGTGGAAGCTCGCCTGTCGGAAACAAAGTCTAATTCCACAGAAGAGCGCCTGGACAAGGGAGAGCGCCTATCAGGCTCTCTGCGCCTGCTAGGCTCTTGGCGCCTGCCATCCTCAAAACGCCTGCCAGGCTCTTGGTGCCTATCAGACTCCAAACCCCTACCAGGCTCTTGACGCCTGCCACGGGGAGAGAAAACATCCACAGAGGAGTCCCTGTCCGAAGCACTGCGCTTACAAGGCTCTGAGCGCCTATCCAATCGGGAGTGATCCAACGAAGAGGAATGCTTCCACTGGCGCCTACAAGGCTCTTGGCTCCTACTAGGCTCCGAGCGTCCGTCAAAAGGAGAGCGGCAAACAGGCGAAGAACTCTTCCTTCGCTCCTGACGATAACGAGGCTCTTGACGTCTGTCAAGCTCTTGACACCTAACTGAAGAGGAGCGGAAATCCTGAGGAGAGAGCCTGTCCGGCTCCTTACGCCTGACATGCTCAATACTCTTGCTGGTGAGAGAGGAGAGCCTACTCGGAGATTGATCCCGAACTTCAGTCTGCACTTCTGACTTCCTGCTACAAGGCTCAAAAACTTCTCTAGCTGGAGGAGAGCTAGCAGAAGGGACTTTCTTAGACCTCTTCACCGGAAGCGAGGCGTCCTTCCGACGATGAGAAGTCCCGGCAATAGAATCAGCTAAAGCCGCAATCTGCGTCTGCAGACCTGCCAGGATGCGCGCAGGAGACCTCTTAAATTCCTCTACAGGAGACGAAGTCCGAGACCGAACAGAAGCGTAAACAGAAGAATTCTTGGCTCTCTTGCATTCCACTTCTGGCTCTTCCGCAAAGGATTCGGGGCTGGAAGGAAGGGCGCAAGGAGCTTTCCAGGGCCTCTTGAGAGGGCGAGACGACTCCGAGGCGCTCCATCTACGCTTAGGAGAAGGCGACGAAGATGACAAGAAGCACTGGCGCAATAACTCCTTCTTGGTTCGATCCAAGGCAGCCTGGGAATGAGCAACAGGATCTGCCGAGGGGACGCCTGACCGGCTTTCGACTTTCCTCCTCCACTGGGTCTGGGAGTCTGGAAGAGGTCTAGGCCTGGAAGCGTTAGTGAGCCGGTCAGACGTACCCTCCACTTCACTAGGGGCACTGCACTGATCACTTGCACTATCACTCTTACCTTGTCGAGAGCGAGCGAAGCTCTCCTTACTCCTTCCTAATCGAGGCTCTCCCGGAAGCAACTTCCGAAAACGAATCTTCGGGTTCAAAGCTGGGCGCAGGGGCTGAAACTGGAGAAGGAACTACTTCTACTACAGGGTTCTCAGCGTCAATCTCACTCACCCTCGATCTACTAGAGCTCCTTGAAGAAGCCTTGCGCGCCCTATCCTTCTCTAACTTTCTCACATAAGAAGAAAGAGCCTTCCAACCATCCTCATCCAAATTCTCACACTCTTTGCAAGAGTTAATAAAAGAGCATTCATTCCCTCTACAAGACGTACATACAGAGTGAGGATCTAATGCAGCTTTAGGAAGTCTAACTTTACATTCCTTCACTGAACAAACCCTAAATAAACTAGGTTTCTTAACTTCAGAATCATCCATGATTATTAATTCTAAGAGAAATCCAAAAGAAAAAACCAAATAACAATCCAAAAAGCGTATGCCAAGCCAACAAACAAAGGGTACTTCACCAAAATCCAATTCGTCGGCAACGAGAAAGAATTTAACTATCGTAAGGACTGAACAACAGGTGTTGTCCAACCGGCGACAGAAAATAATCTGACAAGAAAGGGGGACTGGTTCTTACACCCGCCACCCAGCGGCGGGTAAGGTAGATCACCTGACCTACCTGTAGCGTGTGCCGCGAGTTTTGAATTTTCTGTCGTGACGTCAGACCTAAGCTAAGTATATATCTGGCAGAAAAGTTCATGTACAAAATTAGCCGTTACATGAAGTATTATATATGAAAATGTGCGCAATTTTATGTAGAATACAACAATAAAATACTCATGATTGTAGCTTTTATCAGTTTTGAGATATTTTCATATAAATAACGATAATTGCCAAACTTTCAACCTTTGGTCAACTTTGACTCTACCGAAATGGTCGAAAAACGCAATTGTAAGCTAAAACTCTTATATTTTAGTAATATTCAATCATTTACCTTAATTTTGCAACTAATTGGAAGTCTCTAGCACAATATTTCGATTTATGATGAATTTATGAAAAAACTTTTTCCTTACGTCCGCACGGTAACTCTTCCGAAAAAAATCATACATGCGATTGTGGTAATGTTTGCACCATTTTAAAATTAGCCGTTATATAAAGTTTTATATATGGAAATGTGCGCAATTTCATGCACAATACAACTACAAACAACCCATGGTTGTAGCTTTTATCAGTTTTGAGATATTTTCATATAAATAACGATAATTGGCAAAATTTCAACCTTTGGTCAACTTTGACTCTACCGGAATGGTCGAAAAACGCAATTGTGAGCTAAAACACTTATATTCTAGTAATATTCAAGCAATTACCTTCCTTTTGCAACAAATTGGAAGTCTCTAGCACAATATTTCGATTTATGGTGAATTTATGAAAAAAATAACATTTTCTTTACGTCTGCGCGGTAACTCTTCCGAAAAAATCATACGTGAGATTGTGGTATTATTTGCACCATTTTAAATTACCCGTTACATATAGTTTTATATATGAAAATGTGCGCAATTTCATGTAGAATACAACAAAAAATAATTGAAGGTTGTAGCTTTTCTCATTATTGAAATATTTGCATATAAATCATGATAAATTAAAAAAAAAACACGTTCGGTCAACTTTGACTCTACCGAAATGGTCGAAAAACGCAATTGTAAGCTACAACTCTTACAGTCTAGTAATATTCAGTCATTTATCTTCATCTTGGAACAAATTCGAAGTCTCAAGCAAAATATTTAGATTTATGGTGAATTTAAAAAAAATCTTTCCTTCCCTCCGCGCGCGGATTCTCCGCCACAAATCTACGAAATGCGTACGCCCCTTTCTCGGAATATTTGCTCCGTTTCATATTAGGCATTTCATAGAGTTTTGTATATAAAAATGTGCGCAATTTCATGTAGAATAAAACAAAAAATATTTGAAGGTTGTAGCTTTTCTTATTTCTGAAATAATTGCATATAAAAAATACATATGTAAAAAAATTTGACATTCGGTCAACTTTAACTCGTCAGATATGGTCGAAAACTGCAATTGTAAGCTAATACTCTTACAGTATAGTAATATTCAATCATTTGTCTTCATTTTGAAAGAAATTGGAAGTCTCTAGGACAATATTTAGATTTATGGTGAATTTTTGAAAAAAATATTTGTTTACGTCCGCGCGTTACGAATTCATGCATTATTTTGTGATAATATTTTCTCTGTGTTGCTTTTATCGTTTTACAATGTGTTATATACCAAAATGATTGCAATTTAGTGTACATTACAATGAAAAAAAAAGTAACTTGTTACCTTTAACCGTTTTGCGCACAGCGCGATTTGAATACAATTATATATGAAATTTCGTTTTTGCGCTATCATATATCGCATTATTTATATATGATAATGATAATTTTTTTCATTTCTGATGGTTGCATACTAAACTTCAGGCAATGACAAAAAAAAGGAGCCAAAAATGAACTCTTAATCTTGAAAACTAAGCGCGCTGTGATTTTTTGAAAAAAATATTTTTTCCGCTTCCGTGCTCACTTCAAACCCCTCCGGCATACGGGAGACAATTTTTTATTTACCGCTCTGGCGTAAGAGGGTTAAAATATAAAACCTGAAAGGACCGTTTAGATCTGTATGAGGCACTTTACTAAAGGCTGTTTCTGATGAGACACTAGCAGCTATCGCTTCCCTATCTGCCATCTCGTTTCCACAAATCCCCACATGTGAAAGGACCCAACAGAAAGAGAAAGATTCACGCAAATAATACAAATGGAGGAGCGATTCCTGAACTTTTTGAACTAACGGATGAAAGCTATTGACTTTTTTAATAGCTTCTAAAGTGCTTTTCGAATCAGAGTAAATGACAAAATTAGCGTCGCTACTCTGAAAAACTATATCCAGGGCAGAGACTATGGCTGTTAATTCTGCTGTGAATATGGATGCAAAGTCAGGTAGTTTAGCCGTACATGCTGTATCACCAAGGATAACTGCACAGCCAACACCACTATCTGACTTTGATCCATCCGTATATATTTTTGTCACATTAGTATGGACAGTTTCGTGCTCCAAGAATTTTCCCCTAATCTCTTCCTCAGGACAGTCTTTTTTGTTAAATGCTTTTTTTGCACACGGATGCTTCTGGAATAAGCCATGGAGGATACACAGGATGTTTTACTTCCATGACTTTCTGGGATTTAAGATGATTACCCATAACATCTTCATTTAGTCTAACTTGGAATGGTCTAGAGGCTCTTATACCAGAAAAGATATGTGAGTCTGCTTCCCTCAGCACCTGGAAGGAGGGATTTTTGGGAGCAATTTTAATTCTAGCCATGTACCTTAATCCTGGTTCTTGCCTTCTCAGATCAAGGGGAAGTTGGTTAGTATCAACATATATGCTTTCAACAGGCGAAGTTCCAGAAGCCCCTGTGCATATTCTCAGCCCCATATTGTGTACACCGTCCAGTTCCTTCAGCCTGGTTTTACAAGCTGAGGAATAAATCTGACAGCCATAGTCTAGCTTGGATCTACACAACGAGTCATATAGTCTCAGCAGTGATTTTTTTATCAGCTCCCAATTAAATCCAGAAACAACCTTTAAAATATTCAGAAATTGTTTAACCTTAATCTTTAAGGCATTTATGTGGCTGCCCTGTCAATTTCTGGTCAATGGTCATTCCCAAAAATTTCACTTCACTTTCATAAGGAATGATAGATCCTTTTAAACTAAGTGTGGGAACCTCTTCCACACGCTGGCACCTAGTAAATCTTACAGAAACTGTTTTAGGGGAGGAGAATTTAAAACCATTCTCATCAGCCCACTTTGTAACAGCATTAACAGACCTTTGCAGATCTTTACATACTGACGAGGCATCATATCCTGTGCAGTATATTGCAAGGTCATCAACAAAAAGCAAGTATTTAACAGGTGATGATATTTGTTGGACTACTGTTTATTGCCACTGAAAAAAGTGTTACACTTAAAACGCTTCCTTGTGGAACACCCTCCTCCTGCACAAAAGGTTGGGAGAGTGTGTTGCCCACTCTAACCTTTAAAAATCTCTGTTAAAAAGGAATATACAAATTTAATCATTCTTCCACATATGCCCATCTTGTGCTATTGTTTTATGATGCCAATTCTTCAAGTAGTGTCATGTGATTTCTCAAGGTCGAAAAATACGCCAATAGTCTGACATCGTCTAGCAAATCCTTGCTGGATTTGATTGGTCAGCCTCAGCAAGGGATCAAGGGTGGAACGATTTTTCCTGAAACCAAATTGAAATGGAGATATTAGTTCTTTGGTTTCCAGGTGCCAAACTAATTTGGTGTTTATCATTATTTCCATCAGCTTACACACACAGCTGGTTAGAGCTATTGGTCTATAGCTGGTGGCTTGGGAAGCATCTTTATTAGGCTTTTTTATGGGAACAATTATGGATATTTTCCAGTCCTTGGGTAAAATTCCAGTTTCCCATATTTTGTTTATGATCTTGATTAAATACTTTTTGGCATCATCTGGGAGGTGTTTAAGCATTTCATATAAAACTGAATCACCCCCTGGAGCTGTTGATTCAGTTGAAGAGAGTGCCTCCCGAATTTCTCTTAAGGAAAATTTGTGATTGTATGGTTCAGATTTTCCAGATTCAAATTTCAGTCATTCTAGAGAATAATTGTAAGGGCTGGAAACTTGAGAAAAGTGTTTTCCCAGCTCATTGGCAACTTCAGTGGACTCTGTGATCAGAGTGTTATTGACTTTTAATGAGGGTAATGGTGACGCAAGAAATTTTCACTTAGTTTCCTGATTTTGCGCCACACCAACCACTCTCAATGGAGTTCTGGAATTGATTCCATTGATATAGTAAAGCCAACTTTCTCTTTTGGCTTTCTTATGAAAGCGCCACTACTTGGCTAACGCACGATTATAGATTAATTTAGACTGAGGGGAGCCACTAGTTTTGTATCGTCGGTAGCACTTCCTAGTGACTTTCCTCAGAATACCACGTCTTATTCCGCCAGGGAACTGCAGGTCTACGAGGTTTACCTTTTGTCTTGGGAATCGAGCCCTCAGCACTCTTCAGAGGGGATTCAATGAAATAGTCATAGGCATCCAGGTGAGAATGAAATGACTCAAACTCCCTATCTAAATTGACTCCTTTACTGAACTTGTCCCAGTCAGCATCCTCTACCTTCCACTTAGGTAATGTTTCAGATGGAGCATTTACAACGTATTTCAGATGGATAGGGTACTGATCACTTCCATTCAAATTTTCATTAACAGACCAGTTGAAGTCAAGGTGGATATTTGTTGAGGAAATACTAAGGTCCAGTGCAGAGAGATGATTATTATGAATGCTGTGGAAGGTCATTGACCCATTATTAAATAGGGCGACATCATTCGTGTCAATAAGGTCCTCGATTATTTTCCCTTTGCTGTCTAAACACCGACTTCCCCAAAGGGGGTTGTGGGCATTAAAATCTAATAAGAGAAAAGGAGTGGGAATTTGGTTAAAAGAAAGGTCTGGTGGGAGGTATAATGAACAAACCGTTATCCTTTTGTCTAATATGACTATGACAGCAACAGCTTGTGGAGTTGTATTTAATTGTATTGTGGAGTGCTGCAGAGATTTATTAACAATAATTGCAGCACCTCCATGGGCACAATCACCAATTGGGGGAAAAGTTAAAAATAGCATAATCAAGTCCAGGATTATAAGGAGAGTTACCTAACATAGTCTCCTGCAGGCATACAATCCCTGAATTGAATTCATGCATTAAAACTTTAAAGTCTTCTGTCCAGGCTTTGAGACCCTTACAGTTCCACTGAAGGACATCGAACTTGAATGTTAAGGTGGTAATGTACTACTTCCCACTCTTTGGAAGGGAAGTACTGATCCTAGGGTGGAGAGGAAAATTCTCCTTAATAAGAGATTGTTTTCTTGATCCCTTTTCATCTTTTATCAGAGATCAGGGTTCTTGGCTGACAAACAGATTTCTGAATTCGAGGCTGATGCTCAGGATTTTTACTGTGATTCTGTGCATCACTATTGCTATTAGTCTTGGGCCGGCATGACTGATGAAACCTCGCATGTCTCTGAACTGGATCTGCTTTCGGAACTATCTTCATTGGCGGAGAGATCTCTTCCAGAACACTGTACCCATTTGAAGTTTTTATGATAAAACTTTCATTATTCGGGGACATGTTTCTTATACGGTTCCTGGTGGGCGCAGCTTTAGTTTTATCATGTTTCTTACCGACTGTGATAATTGATGGATCCAAGCTAGATCTCTCTAGTTTGGACCACTCCTTTGGTTGCTTCTTGGTGATATTATTAATTGTGGATGTTTGCAAACTTTGCTTAGGGGCTGAATTTGCAACCGTTACATTTGTATCAGCTTGAGAGGATAAATTGTCCATGCTTTTGGAAGAACAATTTTTAGTATTGGGCTTCAAAGCACTTGCTGACATAAGTTTCCAATTATTATTTCCTGTGCAAGGAGAAACAGGTTTCCGATGCTTACTGTTAGATTCTATTACTGGTGGCCTGTCATTACTAGAACTCTTCATCAACTTTATTACAGAAGCGTAGGTAGAGTTGGCACTCTTGTTAGCCCCCATTACCACACGCTTTGCTGCACCGATGCCGAGATGTTCATTATCAGCCACTGCCAACATGTCTTGCTCAAACCTGTATCTGAGGCAAGTCCTAGTGTTTGGAGAGTGATCACCCTTGCACTGGAAACAATAACAGGCTGCTTCACACTTGTCCAAATTGTCATGCTCGGCTGAGCACACAGAACATCTCTTATTGTTTCCACACGAGTCTTGAATGTGGCCATATTCGAAACATTTGTGACATTGTTTAGGGTTTCTTTTATATTTTTTTACTTGCATTCTTTCATGGCCAACAATGATGTTATCGGGTAAGTAATTGGAGGAGAAAGTTAAAAGCATAGCTGCATCCTCTCCCAATTTTTTTACATGAGATACACAAGGAGGTCACCTTAGGAGAATCTCCTCCTCATTAAAAACATGCAAGTCTCTGGAATAAACTACCCCTTTCAGCGTGTTAAAGAATCTGTGTGATGTTATAGCCTCAATATTTCCACTTTTTGGGGGTTTAAACTTTGATAATAAAATAGCTTGCGTCTCATTGCCTGCTTTTATGAGTAAGTTCTTTCCATGTCATTTCAGATTACCGATAGGAATAGAACCCACTTTGTTCTCGATACATTCTGCAGCTTTAATGAAATTTTCCCTACCCTTTTTATAACTGGCAACATGCCATATAGGGGGAGGAAGCGTCCTGGTATATGTTGCTGGTCCACATTCTTTGTTCTTAGTAACAAATCAAATGGCTCATCGTTCAAATTCCTCACTGAAAACACCTTGGTGCTTCAAACAGTCATTTAGAATGTGGCCATTTAATTTCATTTGTGCCTCACTAGCTTCTTGGTGAGAGGAAAATCTATTGTATGCAAAAAAGACTGCTTGTCTTTTTCTAGAAGCATTTTAATCCTCTCCACCTTACCAAACTGTTTTGCGACACTATGCAAGCACTCGTAGTCCAACAAAAGGCTTGCATTAGTGCAAAAAAGCACTCTATTATTCATGTCAAATCCACCAGTTTTAATAGCACCCTGCTGTCTCGGTGCATGGTTCTGTGTGATAGCCAAGCTCATATCCGTGTCCATACCTGAAGTTGTCATCAGTGCAGTTAAGTTGTCTGATCCAGGGGAGGGCAAACATTGGTCGATATCCATAAATTCAAATATATTTACAGACTGCTTAGTTATATCAAGAAGGTATCGTGGGTCAGTCAGGTATTCAAATTTTCCACCATTGGCACAAGTGAGAGTCAACTCCCAATGGTCCAATCCCATACCCTACCCTTACAGGATAGCACCAATACGCTTGCAGTGGCCCAGGTATAAGCCTATCCGCCTGCTGGGAATTCTGCCCCCACTAATGAGGACCGACTCCCCACTCCAAACGTATTGTTGGGCTTCCAGACAAAAGCCAGGAGTCCCATCCCAAACACCAGTCCCCCTGGATTCTGATTGGCTGATGTTTGGAGATGGTTCCGCCCTCTAGGTAGCAATGGGAGGGTCCCATCACTACCTCTTGGGTCCAAACCATATCAGGTGGCAAATCAACCACCACAACTCCCACAATTAGCTTCGAATGCAAACCCCTTCCAAAACACGATCCCTTCTCAGACTCAACTAAGCAGTAATTTAACAAAAGTGGAAAATTCCACATAATTAATCCGAAATGCTAGTAAAAATAATTATGGGAAGGAGAAGGATGTAGTAAGAATGAAAAAATTGCAGAAAGAAGGAATAGTTCTGACTAATTTAGTTGGATCAGCAGCTGGGCCCCAAGGACCAGTGAGAAAGCAACCCCACCAGGCATCAGGGCTCAGCTGCTCGTCCCTAAGCCCCCTACCCATGCCAAGAGGTCAGCATCTAGGGGGATTCAGGAGGAGGACCATGTGATCTGTTCTTTAAGTGTCAGTGTCAAACAAACAACTATGGCCTATTCAGACGCGTCAGAATTACTTATCTGCGTCTCTCTATGTTATCATTATTATTATTAAATAGTTTAACCAGACCACTGAGCTGACAATCAGCTCTCATAGGGCTGGCCAGAAGGATTAGAATAAAATGCCAGATCTAGGACTGAGGCCAAGCACTGGGACCCAACAGGTAATTCAGTATGATGAACATGAATGAAATTAAAAACAGCACATAGGAACATGCTCCCATACTGGAACACATACACACAATAAATACATTTACTCAAGCTGCCATACACACACTAAAAGGTATATTAAAAACCTTAATAAGTTAAGTAATTTTTAAACATTTTTATTAATTCGATAAATGATATCAGGGCACCGTTGTTTTACTTATTTTTATACGTTATTGATTAAATCACAGTTTCTCAAGAACTTCAAAATTGGAACAACTGAAGATGTAAAAGGTTCTGACAATATTTCCTTCAATGATATATTTCTGAAAGTTAACAGTCGCTGTTGGTCATACTTTGGACACTACGCAATACATGTCTGACCATTATTTATCATCTTGCAATCTGAGTACTTGGAAGCCGAGCCACGTGGGATGCTCATTGTGTGTCCATGTGTCAGATGAGTATGGCCTGAGAGGTGCATGTCTTTCTCTCTAATATAATTAACTCCATTTAATATTTTCAGGGTCTTCATTTCATATATATATTGCCATTTATTTCTGGGTTCGACCTGTGTCTGCCGGTGAAAAATCCCTGTAGCTTATTTTTCAAGTATAAATATATTCTAAATATACCAGAGAAAAAGCTTACATGGTATGCTGAAGTTACTATCCTCAGCGCGAGCACCCCGAAGGATGTCGGTATAAGTAAAGGGGCGAAGTGGATTACTATTCACAGATCCTTTGCCACTTAGAAGATTCCCTCTTCAAAATCCCTCTGCGGTGGGAGCCGTTCCAAGCATCCTCCGCCTCACCCTCCACTCGCTACTACTACTGATACCCATTCCTGTATTAGCTGTCTTTGTGTACTGCACATCTTTTTGCTCCAGGAGTTTTGCCCAGTTCTTTCCATTTGTTCATCATGGCTTCGTCAGATGTTACTTCTACACCTAAGTTGAGTACCCCAATTGATGTGTTTTTTATTTTATGATGGAATTTTTCCCCATAAGTCGCCTTCGGCCCTTCAGAATAGTACTGGAGGCGCCATCGGCCGAGCCGCCATTTTGGGAGCGTCATCAGAACGCGTTGAAATTTTCAGCACACGAGACCTACGAAATATTACAATTATATGTTAGGCATATGTACTTTTTCAAAATTGATGCGTTACGTCAGTACCATATATGTTTTACAATACCAATCCGTACTGATTTTAGGGTAGGCCTAACCCGCCCTTGGCTTTCGTTGGGGGTACAGAGCAGTGCGCTAGTTTACGTCGTAAATAAAAGGGCGCCCCCTGCGGTTCAGGGGCGGGTTAGCGCCTATCTCTGCATAATTTATAACAGTGCATAATATCATTTTTGTCGTATTTATCATATTCGGGAAGAGAGAGGGAGGGGGCGTTCCCCCTCTCTCTCTCGTTCTCCCTCCCTCCTGAATTAGGAGGATATGTATTAGTATGATTTAGATATGTCTAGATTTTGTTCATAATTGATTTAATGAGGTTGGAGGGGTTGCATCATCTCCTCACCTAGATAAACCTAGTCTAGGCTAGCCTAGGAAGGTAGGCTAGGGGTCCCTTACCTAGTACCCTTAAACACACCTAACTTCCCCTGTGGTGCTATTAGGCTAGCAGGGAGAACATTATAAGATAATAGTTCTCATCCGGTGTGATCTTGGATCTACCTCACTGCTACCTAGATCGAACAAATCGGTTTAGCAGTTTTGCCTGAGGTACCCGCCCGGCCGGTCTAAACCGAAGAATTTCGGTTTAGTAGGTTTGGTCGAGGTCTACCGTCCACTTTAGTCTGGCAGGGGTGGTCATTTGGCCTACCCTGCCCAGTTTGTTGTGTTCTCAGTTCTTAGCCAGATCCATACGGGTGCTTCCTTCCCTCCTTTCTTAGCCTAATATCCTTGCAATCCCTCTATTAGACCTTGCTATGAATATAATATATTGTAACATTTATATTGTGTATATGTTATGAAATGCCGGTCTGATACGTCTGGCTACCTGGCATAGCCTCCTGATCGTGAGCGACCACCACCTAACCACGACCGACCATGAGCCAGTCGGCCTTCTCCCTACAAAGGGTAGGCCATGTTACCTGGTATAGGTCCATCTCTGATCGGGTGGGTGGCCAGGCGTTCGTGACCAACTACATGCGCCACGTTCTCCCCCCCCCCCCTTACTAGAGGGGAGGGGAGGACTGTGAAATAAGGGGGGAGGGAGTGGTGTAGTGTTATTATTTATATACCACCCCATGTGTCTCCGAGTAGACGCCGCCGACTCACAAGCGGTACCGCACCAGTCGGCGGATGTAGCTCCGGAGCATTCATTATAGCAGCTCCGTCGCTCGTTGCTTCGCTCCCTTTAAATTAATGCGTGCAGGTTCAGAGGTATACCCTACTGACTCCTCCCACACCAGCCCCTTTCCTCCTGCATTACAAGAGACTTTGGGGGAGTGATTCAGCTAGCGGACGGAGCTTCGCCCCTCCCCCCCCATAGCTCCGGTCCTATAATGACCAGGCCGGTGTGACTCACCCCACACTTGGCAACGGAGCATTAAGAAATACATTGCCAGTTCTCTATTCCGTCCTAATTCTCGGCTTCGGCGGAATTCATCAACTAGGTCCAGCTACGCAACGTAGCCTTCCAACCAGCCAGGTGCCTGGGGAGGTGGCGGAGATCCCCCTCCACCCCCGCCCCCCTCTCCGGCATCGGCAGACCTCAGATCCCGCATAACAAACCGATACCTATTATAGGGACGGAAGCGAGTCCAGGCAATCTCACCGCAGTCCCCAGGTTACGACGGTGTCGGCTTACGACGTTCCGAGGTTACGACGCTTGTCAATAGACGTTATTTCCAGGGTTACGACGCCTACAACGCTCATCTGGGAGATGAAATAGGACACCAAAAATGCAAAATAATCAATATTTGAAGGTTTTTTTTAATGAAAAATGCCATAAGAATGCAGTTTACATAGTTTTCAATGCACCCAAAGCATTAAAAGTAAGGTTTTCCTAGGATTTTTGATGATGTTCCAGCTTACGATGATTTTCGGCTTACGACGCGTCTCAAGAATAGAACCCCCGTCATAACCCAGGGACCGCCTGTAATTACTTTATTCATAGTACTTACTTTGATCTTGTGTAGCGTATAGATCTAGACCTATCTAGATTAAGGTGCATGCTCTCTCCGTTTCTTACCGAAGTTCGGTGCTCATAATCAATTTCCATTACAGATGGTCCGCTGCCAGGCAGAGAGGTGCCCCACCTCCCTAGGCAAGCCGTATGGCCATGTAGTGTGCTGTTCTCACGCTAACTGCGCTGTACAGCTGGAGAGCTACATGGTTTTGTTCCAGGCATTGTACTAATATGATCCCTCCCTGACGGGCCGATCCAGCGACCCGCCACGAAGCGAGGACCAACCTGAGGAAGTGGGTGGCCAGCTTTGGCAAGAACGCCCCAAAAGGACAGCCATACGTGGTGGATGCAGGACTTTGTGCTCTCCTTTTCCAGGGGGCCACAGCCACCACAGCGGTGCCAACGGAGGTAGCTGAACCGCTGATCGTAGCCATCCGATTGGCAACCACACCAGCCACTGATGACCAGGACCTGATGGACGACGTGGCGGCCATCACTATAAACCTAGAACCTATGGTCATGGAGGAGCAGGTAGGTGGGGAGGTAAGCGAGGCGAGTCTTTTACTTAGTCCTCCTGCTGCGGGAGCACTTTCTGTCGCTCCCAAAGTAAAAACTTTTAAAACAAAAACCTTGAAGAAAGGCACAAAGCCAGCTCCGCCAGCAGCGACGGAGTCATCCTCGGCCCCACAGCCGTCGACCTCTACTCAATCGCCTCCTGCCCTAAACCCTTCCCCTACTGCGGGAATAAGTTTACAGTCCACCGTCCCTAGGGCGGCGGAGTCTGGTGTTGGCCTAGAAGCCTTCACTAGCCTTCTGTTGTCGAAGGTTAGTGGGGTCATAGATCAAAGGCTTGAGGCAATGCGTATCGCCTCAGCCCCAGATGCCTCCCGTCAGGCGTTTACGTCTCTGACCGAGAGGATAAAGCCTTTGGAGGACATGCTCTCCGGCCTACTTCACTCCGGTACTCCACCGCTGTCTATGATGGTACCGGACGCTTCCAAGCTTCCTCCTTTTGATAAGGAGAATCCTTGGAGGCTAGCACTTCATGCCCCATTCTTGGACGGGAAACTTACTATTGAAGGATGCGGAACCTGGCCGATTGAGGACTTCGAGTTGTTTCCTCCAGGTCTCCAATCATGGGCGTGTTGAGTTGGCTATTTCGCTAATTTTTTTTATTCTCTAGCTGCCAATGAAAGTTCCAAGTATCTCTTAATTTTTTACTGTATGACAGGGTAAATATCTTTAACAGGGAGAATAAAGTTATTGTTAATACATTTGTCAACTGCCTGTTTTGCTAGTGTCCGCTCTCTCTCATTCCCCTCAATGCCCAAGTGAGCAGGAACCCAATGGAAAATGATACTTTTTCCTCTATGTTCTATAAGGAAGATCCATTCTAAAATTTCAGTTACAACTAGATAAACTGAGTTAAAATGAGTTAGTGCCATCAGTACACTTAAAGTCACAAAAAATGACAAAACCTCTATCAGGATGTTTCATAATTTCCTTTACTGCAGTTAAAAAACCATAACATTCAGAAGTAAAACTGGATGCCTCATCAGGTAATCTAAAATTTTTAGTAAAATTTGGAAAAAACATCCCAAATC
This sequence comes from Macrobrachium nipponense, assembly GCF_015104395.2. Lineage (NCBI taxonomy): Eukaryota > Metazoa > Arthropoda > Malacostraca > Decapoda > Palaemonidae > Macrobrachium > Macrobrachium nipponense. The sequence continues at coordinate 5,520,457 of NC_087219.1, read as the reverse complement.
CAACGCCAGCACTGGATTTGGAGCCACCGGTAAAAACTAAAACCGAATCCTTATGGCATTCCATATGCTCTAAAAAACATATACTTCATCTCAACGGACATCTCTCGCTTTGGATCTGTAAAACACTTAAGAAATCAATCTCTGGAAGTTTCCATGGAGGTATTCTAGAGAATTTGGCTGGCAAAATTCTGATTCTAGGGATTCTCAGGTCTTCTAATACTCTTAAAACTCTATACCCTAAGGATTTAGGGTATCTAGGATGATTATGATAAAAAGCTTTACGTTTAACATTAAGAACATCATCACAAGTGACTCTTTGGTATCCTTTCTCTTCTATTCCAATACCAGATTAGCAGTGATTGACGGAGAAAATCCAAGGGCATTTCACTAGCATCTACGAAGAGACTAGGTATGGGAGAGGATTTACAAGCCCCACTGGCTGGCTAGTCTTATTCCAGCATGATGTACTGAATCCAGAACTGACAAAGCTGCTTTTGATGCTGAAGAATATATTTCGCACCCATATGAAAGTTTGGAGGCAACTAATGCCTTATAAAGAATTAGATGCTGCTTCCTATCTGTACCCCAGGTTGTATGGGATATTACTCTGATTACTTTTAGAGATTGCAAGCATTTAATTTTCAAGTTTTCAATATGAGGTACCCATGTTGATTTGCTATCAAACTGTAGCCCCAAAAGTCTAGTTTCTTCCTTGCAAGAAATTCTTTGTCCATACATGTACAATTGTGGGTCCGGGTGAATACCCCTTATCCTGCACAAATGCATTGCTACGGTTTTATAGGATGAAAACCTAAATCCTCATTTGGCGGCCCACTCTACTATCCTATAAATAGTCAACTGAATCTTCCTCTCTGCTACAACCATTCGAGATGCTGCAAATGAAATGGATAGGTCATCTACGAATAGGGTGTGCATAACTTTGCGAGGTATTGCTGAACTAATACCATTAATGGATAGTGCAAATAGTGTAAACTCTAAGGACACTGCCTTGTGGAACGCCTTCTCCTTGAGTATGAAGTGATGAAAGTGTATTTCCTACTCTTACTCTGAATTGACAATTATTCAAAAAAGCTTTAATGAACATTGGGAGTTCATCTTTGAGACCAATTTCATGAATAGTTTGAAGAATGCCCTGTCTCCAAGTAGTATTGTATGCCTTCTCTAAATCAAAGAAAACGGAAATGTGGTATTTTTATTTGTGAAGGCTTCACGTCCGTACTGGATCTCATTTTATGAAATCTGCACTGAGAAGGATTAAAAAGTCTCTTTCTGCTCTAAAAACCATACCAACCATACATTTACCATTTTTTCCATTAATTTGCAAATACAGGATGTTGGAGCAATTTGGCAATAATTAGACATTATTTTTCTTTCTTTTCCAGGTTTCAAGAAGGCTAAAATGATGGCAATATTCCAAATATTTGGAAATGAACTTTCTTTCTAAATTCGGTTGATTATGCCAAGTAAAAATAATTTGGTTTCAACAGGAAGATGTTTTATCATTGAATATGTTATATTGTCAATTCCAGGAGCAGATTCATTACATGGGCTAATGCAGAAAGAAGTTTGTCATAACTTAATACTTTCGCGCGCTTAAGATGGATTAAATACACACTTCGTGTGAAGTACTCACAGCTTTATTGTTCCTTCACTCAATTACAGGTGGTATAACTTATGACTTAGGCATAGCGTTACTCTCCTGATCCTGGCTGCCCTTTTTCTGATCTTGTTTTCATGCTTACCTCTTTTTGACTGGGTCCCGCCAGCATTACAAATTAGAAAAATAGTAATGTATCTCCATATCAGGGTTGTAACAAAGTTCTCTTAAGATAAAAGGCTGGTTATTCGACCCTTGTAACAAAGTTCTCTTAAGCTAAAAGGCTGGTTATTCGACTGTTCTCACAGCTGTAAAATCAAGTACTACTCTACTTTCTTCCCAAACACTATATTAGTGGTAAATTGAAGTGGGATTTTTCAATGAAATGTGGGCAAAATGATACTGCATTTTGTAGTATTTGACCACTGCATTCTATTACTGGTGAAGATAATGGTATTAGTTTCCCAGTAATTTTCCTTATTTTTGTCCATACTTCTATTAGTTTAGTCTTCCAACTGATCTTTGAAATAAAATGTATCCATGATTGATGCTTGGCCTGTTTGACTTGGTATCTAAATTTAGCTCTTGCTTTCTTGTAGCAAACCAAGTAAAAGTAGCAAGGATGACGCTGATACCGAGTAAAAGCGGCTCTCATAGCTTTCCAAGTTATTCTGCATTGAACATTCAACCAAGGAACTGGTTTTCGTGCAAACTGACCTGTAGTACGTGGAATTGACTTTGTTACTTGCATCTATTATTACTTTGTTAAAAAATTCAAGTGCTTCTTCAATAGTTGGAAAATCATTAGTATCAGTTTGTAATAATGTAAGAACAGTAAATAATTAATTAGATTATAAAATTTTTGGCACAGCCAAGCGCCGGAGCTGAGGGGCCATTCAGCGCATATATATCTTTAAATAAATAATGCCCAATCCCAATCCATCATGGAGTTCTTGGTATGGTTATTTCATCAACTAAGTTAATAATGATTGGAAAATGGTCACTTCCAATGCCTTCATCCATTACTTCCCATGATGGATGGATGGATGGATGGATGTATGAGTTTTAGGGCAAAAGCCCAGGCACTGGGGCCAAAGAAGCCATTCAGCGCCGTAATGGAGATTAAATAAATTACATTATGAATGAGTTAATAAGTGTATGAAGAAAATGGTTCATATATAAATTACCATATGAGAAATGAATGAATTAATGAAGAAATAAATGAAGAAAATGCTTAATAAATAAATATATATATCTATGATGTGATAGATAAAAAAATAATTAAATGTTATTAAAAATATTTATAGACTTTAAAAAGGAGATGAGAGCAGAAATATCTGCTTCATCTCCCAAAATATCACAAAGGGATTTACCCCTAAGATATCTCTCTCTCTGGTTAAAATATCTGGGGCAAGCAACCAGAATGTGCTCCACTGTTAGCATCTCGCCACCGCAAGCACACTCTGGGAGGCTGCCCCCTTCTAAAATAAACTGATGGGTCAAATATGTGTGCCCAATCCTCAGTCTGCTTAAAACTATTTCTGTTCGCCTATCAGACTGGAAAGACGAAGGCCACGGCAATATATTATTTCTAATATTTCTGTACTTTCTATTATTGGCAAGATGAGGAGAAGTCCATCTTTCTTGCCATTTGCTTAAAATATAAGACCTAAAAGGACCTTTTAGATCTGTATGAGGCACTTTACTAAAGGTTGTTTCTGAGGAGACACTAGCAGCTTTCGCTTCCCTATCTGCCATCTCGTTTCCACAAATCCCCACATGTGAAGGGACCCAACAGAAAGAGACAGATTTACGCAAATAATACAAATGGAGGAGCGATTCCTGAACTTTTTGAACAAACGGATGGAAGCTATTGAATTTTTTAATAGCTTCTAAAGTGCTTTTCGAATCAGAGTAAATGACAAAATTAGTGTCGCTACTTTGAACAACTATATCCAGGGCAGAGACTATGGCTGTTAATTCTGCTGTAAATATGGATGCAAAGTCAGGCAGTTTAGCTGTATATGCTGTATCACCAAGGATAACTGCACAGCCAACACCACCACCTGACTTTGATCCATCCGTATATATTTTTGTCACATTAGTATGGACAGTTTCGTGCTCCAAGAATTTTCCCCTAATCTCTTCCTCAGGACAGTCTTTTTTGTTAAATGCTTTTTTGCACACGGATGCTTCTGGAATAAGCCATGGAGGATACACAGGATGTTTTACTTCCATGACTTTCTGGGATTTAAGATGATTACCCATAACATCTTCATTTAGTCTAACTTGGAATGGTCTAGAGGCTCTTATACCAGAAAAGATATGTGAGTCTGCTTCCCTCAGCACCTGGAAGGAGGGATTTTTGGGAGCATTTTTAATTCTAGCCATGTACCTTAATCCTAGTTCTTGCCTTCTCAAATCAAGGGGAAGTTGGTTAGTATCAACATATATGCTTTCAACAGGCGAAGTTCTAAAAGCCCCTGAGCATATTCTCAGCCCCATATTGTGTACAACATCTAAGTTCCTTCAGCCTGGTTTGACAAGCTGAGGAATAAATCTGACAGCCATAGTCTAGCTTGGATCTACACAACGAGTCATATAGTCTCAGCAGGGATTTTTTATCAGCTCCCCAACTAAATCCAGAAACAACCTTTAAAATATTCAGAGATTGTTTAACCTTAATCTTTAAGGAGTTTATGTGGCTGGCCCATGTCAATTTCTGGTCAATGGTCATTCCCAAAAATTTCACTTCATTTTCATAAGGAATGATAGATCCTTTTAAACTGAGTGTGGGAACCTCTTCCACACGCTGGCACCAAGTAAATCTTACAGAAACTGTTTTAGAGGAGGAGAATTTAAAACCATTCTCATCATCCCACTTTGTAATGGCATTAACAGACCTTTGCAGATGTTTACATACTGACAAGGCATCATATCCTGTGCAGTATATTGCAAGGTTATCAACAAAAAGTGAGCATTTAACAGGTGATATTTGTTGGACTATACTATTTATTGCCACTGAAAAAAGTGTTACACTTAAAACGCTTCCTTGTGGAACACCCTCCTCCTGCACAAAAGGTTGGGAGAGTGTGTTGCCCACTCTAACCTTAAAAAATCTCTCTGTTAAAAAGGAATATACAAATTTAATCATTCTTCCACATATGCCCATCTTGTGCTATTGTTTTATGATGCCAATTCTCCAAGTAGTGTCATATGCTTTCTCAAGGTCGAAAAATACGCCGATAGTCTGACATCGTTTGGCAAATCCTTGCTGGATTTGATTGGTCAGCCTCAGCAAGGGATCAAGGGTGGAACGATTTTTCCTGAAACCAAATTGAAATGGAGATATATAGTCCTTTTTTTTCCAGGTGCCAAACTAATCTGGTGTTTATCATTTTTTCCATCAGCTTACACACACACCTGGTTAGAGCTATTGGTCTATAGCTGGTGGCTTGGGAAGCATCTTTATTAGGCTTTTTTATGGGAACAATTATGGATATTTTCCAGTCCTTGGGTAAAATTCCAGTTTCCCATATTTTGTTTATAATCTTGAGTAAATACTTTTTGGCATCATCTGGGAGGTGTTTAAGCATTTCATATAAAACTGAATCACCCCCTGGAGCTGTTGATTCAGTTGAAGAGAGTGCCTCCCGAATTTCTCTTAAGGAAAATTTGTGATTGTATGGTTCAGATTTTCCAGATTCAAATTTCACAGTCATTTCGGCATTCCGAATTCTTTGAAATTCTAGAGAATAATTGTCAGGGCTGGAAACTTGAGAAAAGTGTTTTCCCAGCTCATTGGCAACTTCAGTGGGCTCTGTGATCCGAGTGTTATTGACCTTTAATGAGGGTAATGGTGACGCAACAAATTTTCCACTTAGTTTCCTGATTTTGTGCCACACGACTCTCATTGGAGTTCTGGAATTGATTCCTTTGATATAGTAAAGCCAACTCTCTCTTTTGGCTTTCTTGTAAAAGCGCCGCTGCTTGGCTAACGCACGATTATAGATTAATTCAGACTGAGGGGAACCACTAGTTTCGTATCATCGGTAGCACTTCCTAGTGACTTTCCTCAGAATACCACATGTCTTATTCCACCAGGGAACTGCAGGTCTATGAGGTTTACCTTTTGTCTTGGGAATCGAGCCCTCAGCACTCTTCAGAGTGGATTCAATGAAGTAGTCATACGCATCCAGGTGAGAATGAAATGACTCAAAACTCCCTATCTAGATTGACTCCTTTACTGAACTTGTCCCAGTCAGCATCCTCTACCTTCCACTTAGGTAATGTTTCAGATGGAGCATTTACAACATATTTCAGATGGATCGGGTAATGATCACTTCCATTCAAATCTTCATTAACAGACCAGTTAAAGTCAAGGTGGATATTTGTTGAGGAAATACTAAGGTTCAGTGCAGAGAGATGATTATTATGAATGCTGTGGAAGGTCATTGACCCATTATTATATAGGGCGACATCATTCGTGTCAATAATGTCCTCGATTATTTTCCCTTTGCTGTCTAAACACCGACTTCCCCAAAGGGGGTTGTGGGCATTAAAATCTCCTAATAAGAGAAAAGGAGTGGGAAGTTGGTTAATCAAGGACTGAATATCTCCAATGTTAAAAAAAAGGTCTGGTGGGAGGTATAATGAACAAACCGTTATCCTTTTGTCTAATATGACTGAGACAGCAACAGCTTGTAGTTGTATTTAATTGTATTGTGGAGTGCTGCAGAGATTTATTAACAATAATTGTAGCACCTCCATGGGCCACGATCACCAATTGGGGGGGGGTTGGGGGGGGGGGGGGTAAAAAAAAAAAAAAAAAAAAAAAAAAAAAAAAAAAAAAAAAAAAAAAAAAAAAAAAAGTTAAAAATAGCATAATCAAGTCCAGGATTATAAGGAGAGTTACCTAACACAGTCTCCTACAGGCATACAATCCCTGGATTGAATTCATGCATTAAAACTTTAAAGTCTTCTGACCGGGCTTTGAGACCCTTACAGTTCCACTGAAGGACATCGAACTTGAATGTTAAGGTGGTAATGTACTACTTCCCACTCTTTGGAGGGGAAGTACTGATCCTAGGGTGGAGAGGAAAATTCTCCTTATTCTCCTTAATAAGAGATTGTTTTCTTGATCCCTTTCCATCTTTTATCAGAGATTAGGGTTCTTGGCTGACAAACTGCTTTCTGAATTCGAGGCTGATGCTCAGGATTTTCACTGTGATTATGTGCATCACTTCTGCTATTAGTCTTGGGGCGGCAAGACTGATGAGAACTCGCACGTCTTTGAACTGGATCTGCTTTCGGAACTATCTTCCTTGGCGGAGATCTCTCTTCCAGAACACTGTACCCATTTGAAGTTTTTATGATAAAACTTTCATTATTCGGGGACGCGTTTCTTATACGCTTCCTGGTGGATGCAGCTGTGGTCTTGTAAGGTTTCTTAGCGACTGTGATAACTGATGGATCCGAGCTAGATCTCTCTAGATTGGACCACTCCTTTGGTTGCTTCTTGGCGAAATTATTTTCTGGGCTCAGCCGTGTCGCTCCGTGAAATGTGTCCTCTTTAGCACTATTTCTAGTAAAATATTGCTATAATACCAGAGAACTGCTAAATTGGACATGTCAGAAGTCTCTGACTCGCTCACCTAAATAAAAGGTGTCGGTATAAAACTGGGGCGAGTGTTAAACACTACCACAGCAACCCCTCCAATTAGCCTTTTCCTCATCAAAAGACCCTAAATACGGGGAGCCGACCCATAGGTCACACCCAGCTACCCTGTTGAAGAAGTCTGTGACGTCATTCTTATCGATAGCCTCCCAGCATTTGAACGCTTTAATTAAGCTATCTGTTCTTTGTCTTTGATTTCGTTATTCTTTATTGTTATGGATCGTCAATCTGCCACTTCACCCAAGTTAAGTACTGGTTCGCCCTTTTACATTATTTAGGGAGCGATTTTGCCTTTCGTTTTACCTTTATTTAGGGTTTTGTTAGGCGTCTCTTTTCCGTAGCGGGCGGCGGCGAGTCGCCATTTCGTCGTTCCCTTGTTTTGTACCAGTTTCGAGTGGGTTTCCTGCCTACTCGTAACTTGTGATATTTCATTATATATATATATATACTCGTAACTTGTGATGTTTCAGTATATTTTTATTTATGCCTTGGGTGGCAGTATTTTTGTCGATCTTGTTTTCATTTATGTTTTGTTATTTTCATTAATTCCATGTTTTTCACGGGGGTCTGCGTTCGCACACGTTTCCTTTGTTACGTGCTTCGCTGTATTTCCACCGTTCCCCCTCCCACCTTTTTATTTATTTTTAAGTTTGGTATATTTCATTCAAGAAATTCCCCCTTTTTTCTTTTCGTCAGCTTGCCGTTTCTTTTCTTTTGTCAGTAGGCAAGTAGTTTTTTCCATTTTGCGCCCACCGTTATCGAGTGGCCTTCATTGCGTTTTATATATTTTACGACATTTTATTTTTCATTATCGCCCCCCGTGTTAAAGCATGATTTTCTTTTAGCTTTAAGTAATTCATTTATTCTGTCTATTTATATGTTGGATGTTCGGTCGGCTAGCCTATATAGGCTATGCCTGCGTTTTCCTCATGATCCTTTATTCACGAGGATACGCTGGTCACGTGATCGTCTCCCCATCAGCCCTCCCTCCCGCCCCCTCACGTAGGGCCCCCAGTAGTTGGGTGCTCCTCTCGCCCTGTTTGTCGCTGATGGCCGTTCCCATCAGCGGAGGGGGGGGAGTACTAGGTCCTCCAGGACCTCAGGTTGATGGGTGTCGCTTCTTAGCCGACCGCCTCCGGAGTTGATGGTCGCACTGCGTATTCAGCCTCGGCTTCCGTGGATTTGTTGCGCTCTGCTTCTTTCAGCTCCCGGAGCTTACATCCATCCGCCTAAAACATTCCCTCTCCGCTTAAGGCGGATTTAGATTCCGGCTTCTCCGGTAGTCGTTGAGGGATATGTTTACGGGAGTTACTCTTCCGTAGGCGGAGATATTATATTTGTTATTTTAGTTTTCATTATTTTTATCATAATTTTTATTTTCTTTTGCCACGGAACTTTCGAGTTCATGTGGCCGTCCCGGGTTACTCCGTGTACCCCCCACTCCGGGTTATACAGCTCCGGGTGGTTTTATTTCTTACACAGTCCCCGGGACATAAATATATGAATATATACATATTTTTTATATTTTTCAGTCCGGAATGCTCCGGCATATATTAATTATATTATAATTATCCTAAGAAGTTTGTGCAATTGTTCTTATATATTATTGCACTTACAGGTCACTCAGTGTCTGGCTGCCGGCTGTAGTGCTGCTCTGCAAAATTCGTGCGGCCATGACGTTTGTCGGGGCCACGCCCCTTGCGCAGTGTTGCTTTCTGATTCCGTGGTCTGGCATCACGAAAACTGCTATGCCTGCTACGACTTGGTACAACAGGCTACCTCTTCGGTAAGCTACCGCACTGCTTGTTCTATGTATATTGTGATGTAATTATATTACACTACTTATAAAAAAAAAAAAAATGAATAATAATAATAATCTAATTAATAAATAAATAAAAAAAAACATTAAATAAAATGTAATAAAATTAAATAAATGAACAATAAAATTTCTTTAAATTAAATTACATTGATTAATGAACAATTATAAGCATAATGTTCAAGGAACTTACAGTATTGACACATTCCTTGCATTACAGGCTGAGCAGTCTATTAAGGAGGCTGCACTCTCCACCCTCAAGATCTGGGTTGGAGGGTTTGGACGGAACGTAGGGAAGGCTAAGCCGTATATACTGTCCCAAGATATGGCGACTTTGATCTTCCCAGCTGGGAAATCTGCCGGATACGTTGATCCAAAAGTAGCGGCACCGATTATCAAATTAATCCAAGACTCAGTTATGGAACAGCAAGAGGCAGAATTGCCGGACCTTGGCTTGGAAGAAGTCTCACTTGAAGTGGTTGAGGATTTGCCCGTTACACTAGATATGGGTACAGGTAACAGTGTTAATGAGGCTAGCTTAGTTGGTCACCGGGGTCTTTCCTCGAGTGACTGATTCTTCCTCTCCCTCTACTTCCAAGTCCTTCATGGGTTTCACAGGAGGGTTGCCCCCTACCAGGTCGCATTCCTTCTCTGTGATTCCTAAAATAAAGAAAAAACCTTCAGGAAAAACCTTGCTTAAAGGCAGATCAGAGATACAGCCAAGGCCTGGGCAGGCACCACAGGTTCATACACATATCAAACCCAGAATGAAGTCTTTCTCTAAACCTTCAAATCCAAGGTCTCATGAAGGGAATTCTTCCTATCGCCCCACAAGTCCCATTCCTTCAACGTCTAGGGATCGGATACCTCATAAGGTACCGCAGGAGGGGAGGAGGATTCTCCTTTAGTTGCCCAAGACCAGTTCAATACGAATATTCTACATCAGGTCAATAGCCTTGGTAGCTTAGTCAGCTCAGTTGCAGCAAGGTTTGAAGAGGTGTTTAAGAGGTTAGGTGCACAGGACTCCCTGATTGCAGATCTCAGACAGGAGTCGGCAGTTCCGGCACCTTCTAGTAGCTTGGTGCAAGCTCAGAGCATGCCTGACAGGTCCACGCTCCCTCCGTTCCACCCTTAACTCGTGTGAATTCTTTGCATTAAGAAAATCAATACCATATTTTATCAACCAGAGTCAATCGGTTTGGTAGAACAGATAAATAGTGTCAATGTCCTACCAGTTACACTCGGGGTATTGGATCTGAACTGGATTATAGTGGTTCTCGCGGTTTTAAATACTTTTATCATTCATATCATGTATCTATAGAAATGATACCGCAAGTAGCCTTATATGGTATGCCCGCTAGAACACTTTTCCACATATTCAGGCTAACCATTAATTTATCAAATATAAAGAAGTATGGATACAAGTGTGAGTCGATATAATATACAGTGGTACCTCAAGACGAAAGGCTCAACTTACGAAAAACTCGAGATACGAAAGCCAATGCGAAAAATTTAACGGCTCTACATACGAAAATTTTTCAAGATACGAAAGGTTTCTGAAAGTACAAGATTCGCCCGGATAACAATTTTGAAACTCGCGCCCCTTCTCTCCTATTGGACAGCATCCCTCCCATCATGCATCTTATACGTACGTGGTGGCGTGCCTACCTCGGCCTCTTCGTACCAACATCTTTATCGTACGTACGCGGCATTCGTTCAGTCCAACGATTTCGTTTAGTAACACAAATTCGTTAGTGATTTCGTTGCAGTACTATTATCGTGTTGTGCGAAAACTTTATTGTGTAACTTATACGTAAATCACGTACAAGATAACATAGTCATGGGTCCCAAGAAAGTTGAAATTCAAGGAAAGAAGCACATGCTCTCTTTGGAGACATAGATGGAGATCATCAAGAAGTACAAAGCTGTTATGTGATTGAGTGTGATCGCAAAGGAATACGGCCGTAATCCGTCGACAATAGGCACCATCCTTAAACAGAAGGATGCCATCAAAGCAGCTACACCGTCGAAGGGCATCACTATTTTGTCCAGCAAGAGGAGCCACGTGCACGACGAGATGGAATGGCTGCTCCTCGTCTGGATAAAAGACGAAGAAATCACTGGCAATACGGTAACGTAGACAGCAATCGCCCACAAGGCCAGCGCTATTTTCGGCGAATTGATTGCGCAGGCGGAAGACGACGGAGGGTAAGGGACTTCAACGCCAACCCCAGAGTTCAAGGCTTCGCATGGCTGGTTTGAGAATTCCGTAAACGGACTGGCATCCATTCGGCGGTGCGTCATGGGGAGGCTGCCAGCTCGGACACGAAAGCGGCCGAAGCATTTAAGAAAACTTTCGACGAGATGATGACCAAGGAAGGCTACAGTTCTCAGCAGGTTTTCAACTGTGATGAGACTGAGACTGGCCTTTTTTGGAAAAAAAATGCCTCGTCGGACGTACATCACGGAGGAAGAGAAGAAGCTACCCGGGCATAAGCCTATGAAAGACAGGCTTACGCTTGCACTTTGTTCCAACGCCAGTGGGGATTGCAAGGTGAAGCCCCTACTGGTGTATCATTCTGAGACTCCTCGAGCCTTCAAAGCCCACAAAGTGCTGAAGGAGAAGCTTCCAGTGATATGGAGGGCTAATGCAAAAGCCTGGGTAACGAGGCTTTTGTTCACCGAGTGGGTAAATCTGTGTTTCGGCCCGACAGTGGGGTGTTGGACAATGCCCCTCCCCACCCTCCTGGCCTCGAGGAAGATATCCTAGCGGAGTATTCCTTCGTTAAGATTCTTTTTCTTCCGCCCAACACCACCCCTCTCCTCCAGCCCATGGACCAGCAAGTGATAGCGAACTTTAAGAAGCTGTACACGAAACATCTTTTCAAGAGATGTTTCGACATCACCGATACCACAAACCTCACCTTGCGTCAATTTTGGAAGGAGCATTTCGACATCGTCATTTGTATCCGACTCATCGACCAAGCTTGGCAGGAGGTTTCGAGGCGAACCTTGAATTCCTCGTAGAGGAAACTCTGGCCTGATGCCGTATCTGCCCGAGACTTCGAGGGATTTGACGTGGGCGAAGCTGGTGCTGCAGAGTCCGAAACAGTTGGCGATCCCGAAACTGTTTCCCAACCAGATCTTGACAAGATCGTTGCACTCGGCAAGTCCATGGGGCTGGTCGTCGACGAGGACGACATCAACGACCTTTTCGAGGAGCACCAAGAGGAGCTTACGACGGATGACCTGAAGGAGTTGGAGGCCATGCAACATATCGTCGTTCAAGAGGAGTTCTCTAGCAGCGGCCAGGAAGAGGAGGAGGACCCTATGACAATGGCAGAAATTAAGGATGTTCTAGCCGCTTTTCATAAATTGCAATCGTTTATCGAAAAAAAGACACCCCGAAAAGGCTCACACAGGTCGTATGCTTGCGCAGTTTGATGACGTTTGCCAGAGTCGTTTCGGGAACATTGTGAAAAGTAAGCAGAAGCAATCTTCCTTGGATCGTTATTTTTTAAAGAGGCCTTCAGCATTAGCAGGAGTAAGCAAAAAGGAAGAACCAAGTGATAAAAAACAGAAATTTGAAAGCAAAAAGGAAGAACCAAGTGAAGAAAAAAAGAAAGTTGAAAGCAAAAAGGAAGAACCAAGTGATAAACAGAACGTTGAAAGTGGTGAAGAAGTTGAAATTCTGTATTAAAAAAAAAAAAAAAAAAAAAAAAAATCCATGTAAAAGTAAAAAAAAAGTTGAAAATAAAAAAAATAAAAATAAAAATTTAATTTTTAGTTTTTTGTAAAGTTAAGTGTTACAGTTTTGTTAATGTGTTTCGTATATTTTAGTTCTATAGTTTTCCTTAAGGGGGCCAGCCGGCTACTGCCATTTTTTAAGGACAGGACTTTGATATTCATACCACTTAATAAGGTGACTTGGGACATCTCCAAACCTCATATGATTTTCGCCTCTGACCTTCGGTTTTGTGACGCCAGGGCGATTTATCCCGAAAATAACCATTTTTCAAATTCTATCTCCTCCCTTGATATTTAATATGAAGACCTGGGATTACTACCATATATAGACCTGATGTAGACCTCCAATCGAATGGAGAGTTTTTTTTCTAAAAGTCATTTTTTTGCTAGATATGAATTTTTCAATATGGTAAAAAAATAAACCCTATAAATCAGGAGAAAAAAATTTATAAAAAAAAAAAGATGAAACAAAAATTGGAAAAAAGGGCTCTATTTGATTGTTCTATAATGTCTTTCTGAGTTATATACCAAATTCCAATGTTATAGCTTTAAAACTAAGTGAGAAGATAGATTTTGAAGGTCAATAAGTATAGTTTTGAGATACGGGCGCTCAAAGTTTTCCTTCGTATTTCTATAAAGACAATGTTAATAAATAATGATTATTATGAATGTATATTTGTTTTTTGTGTATTAATAAACCAAAACTATTTTATTTATCATAATTTAATCATAAATGATGATCCCTTTGCTCATATATCGCAGCCTTGGGCACTCCTTCCTACGCAATTCTCTCTCTCCCCTTCACTAACTCGGCTTATTACTGCGAATTTTCTTCTTCTGTATGTTAGCGAGATGTTTTCCTTGTATTTTCCTCTTTGGCATGAAGAAATTCTTGCCCGAAACAAAGATAAACATATGTAAAGGCAAGCGAATGTCAAGAGGTGAAATGGAACGTGTAAACTACTTGATGTCTGTGATCGCACTAATTCATGACTGGACTTGGTAGCTGAGCCTGAAGTCTCCTTCTCGTCTCGGGGAATGTCTACAGATGCCATTTCTCCCAATTTCTTTGACAATAATTATCAAAATTTACGATAATAGAAGAAATATTGCATTTTCTTGTACGGATCCGTGTTTTAGGCTTATTGAGTTATGTTAACTAATTTCCCTGTAACTACGAAAGTAAGAGGAATTTTGACGAAATATTTCGTATACGTATTCTCAATTGCCATATGAAGCTCCATGAATTTTTTCATGACTTTGCATTTTTCGCCCTATACCACCATGTAAAGGGGTTCCGGCCGGCCCCCTTAAATTCTTTATTTGTTTTCGTAAAGTTAAGTGTACGTACGTTATCTGCCGTTTGTCCTCCTCCTCTGCTGCCACTTTCGAAGATAGCCTCACTCGAAAGGTAAGCTTCCACATCTTACATACAGTATATTTCTTGTTACCATGTACACTAATATACACTTTATTTACAGGTTATTTTGCATTTTGTTATTAATTTAGGTATTGAATGGTCCAAAATGTTGTAGTATTTCATTGTTTATAGGTCCATTTAGCTTTATTATGAAATTTACTGGGGTGTTTTTGGAGGGCTTGGAACAGATAGCCATTTTACATGTAAAATGTGGTCCAAGATACGAAAACCTCATGATACGAAAGGCACCTCGGAACGGATGAATTTCGTATCTCGAGGTACTACTGTACTCCGTAAGCAGTTGGAAGGGTTACAAATTATAATGAAAAGGAATCACGATAAAATCAATAAACAAAATGTAACCATATGCAGTAGATGTTTATAAAATGAGAATTTGTCGAAAATTGCATTTTTCCTAACTATACAAACCTGAGGTCCTTTAACAATAGGAAGGTAACTAGCAGCAGCTGGGACGGTCGTAAGCTTCGAACAAGGGGAGAACGGTAGTTAACTGCTTGCCCGATCGTGCGCGGCGCGGTGAAGAATCACTTTTGCTTTAGGCCCATGCAAAAAGTTGCAGAGTGAGGGGTGGTATGAGGTGGGACTATATGTAAAGGACCTCAGGTTTGTATAGTTAGGAAAAATGCAATTTTCGACAAATTGTCATTTGTTCCGATACGTAATACAAACCCTCGGTCCTTTAACAATAGGAAGACTCACTTCTTGGTGGGTGGAATCTGAGTCTTTTTGGTGAACAGACTGGTGTTCGTCCAACCTTGGAATGCCTCCCTGGTCGTAAGAGCAAGGGAGGGATCCAAACCTCTGTCCGATTGATCGGGGTGTGCACCGCAGGATCAATGGTCAGACCTCTGGGCCAAGTACTAAGAGAGAGGCCAGCGTATCTCTTCGTACCAGCAAGCAAGAACTTATTCCTGTTTGCAAGAGACAATCATAAAATGATGGGTTGTCTCAAGTTGGCATCCACTTCCTCCCCCTTGTTGGAGGAAGTGGTGGATATTTACTCCTATCCCTACTGAAAGGGATAGGATGGTGCTCTATTGAGTAGCTCACCTGCATCTCGTCCTTACCCAGCAGGGTGACGACCGTGTCCCTCTACCCAGAGGTAGAGGGAAGAAAAAGAAGAAGAAACACGAGGAAATCCACTACCTGCTGAAGAGTGGCTCTGAGAGGAGATAGACCCCGTCTACGACACCAACCACAGAAGACGGCCCACTTCCCCTGGTACACAGCTGCAGAGGACTGTCGGACGTGTCCAGCCATCTCTGTTGCTGCGCTGCGAGAAAAGCCTCTCGTTCGCAAGAGATGGTGGATAACAGCCAGCCGTGAAGTTGTAGGGACTGGACTGCTCGGTGGTACCGCTCTACGTGTGGCTGGGCTAGAAGGTTGTGCCAGTGGGGCATCTCTCTCGGTTCTTCCGCAAGAAGAGCCAGCAGGTCCGGATACCAAACGGCTTGAGGTCGTTTGGGAGCCACCAGGATCATCCTGAGATTGGGAGTGACCAGCGCTCGGCTGATCACTTTCCGAATCAGACAAAAGGGAGGAAAGGCGTAGACGAAGAGGTTGTCCCAGGGGTGTTGAAGAGCGTCCTCTGCAGCTGCCCATGGGTCCGGCACGGCCGAACAAAAAACCTGAAGTTTTTTGTTGTGCCGGGTGGCGAACAGGTCTATGACCGGACGCCCCCACAGGTTGAAGAGCCTTTCCGCCACTTCTGGGTGTAGGGACCACTCGGTCCCTATCACCTGATCCCGACGGCTGAGCTTGTCTGCTACTACATTCCTCTTGCCTGGAATGTAGCGTGCTGACAGCTCTATTGAGTGAGCCGTGGCCCACTCGTGCACCTGCACGGTCAACTGGTGTAGTGGGAGACACACTAGGCCCCCCTGCTTGTTGACGTATGCCACTACTGTGGTGTTGTCGCACATCAACACCACCGTGTGTCCCACCAAGCGGTCCTGGAATTCTTGGAGAGCGTAGAACGCCGCCTTGAGTTCCAGGACATTGATGTGAAGGTGCTTGTCGTGATGGTCCCACACACCTGCAGCCAGCAACTCCTCCAGGTGTGCGCCCCATCCCTCGGTCGATGCGTCTGAAAACAGCAACATCTCCGGGGGGGAGTGCGTAGAGGCACTCCTCTTAAGAGGTTCCTGTCGTCGAGCCACCAGGCTAGGTCCTGCCTCACCTTCTCCGTGAGGGACACGGGGAAGTAAGGTGGATCCTTTACCTGTGACCAACTCTCCCTTAGTCTCCACTGGAGAGACCGCAGGTGAAGACGTCCGTGAGGAACTAACTTCTCGAGTGACGACAGGTGGCCGATCACGACTTGCCATTGCTGAGCTGCCTGTTCCTGCCGAGACAGGAACCGGCCGGCTGCCTCCCTGAATTTGCTGATCCTCAAGTCTGCGGGGCGGACTTGAGCTGCTACCGTATCGATCAGCATACCCAGGTACTTCATCTTCTGCTTGGGTTCGAGATCGGACTTCTCGTAGTTTATCACGATCCCCAGATCGCGACAAAACTTTAGAAGTCGACCCCTGTCCTGCAGCAACTGCGAGCGGGAGCTCGCCAGGACCAGCCAATCGTCGAGATACCTCAGAAGACGTATCCCGTGCGAATGGGCCCAAGCAGACACCAGAGTGAACTCTCTCGTGAACACCTGTGGGGCGGTTGAGAGACCGAAGCAAAGTGCCCTGAATTGGTACACCGTCCCGTCGAAGATGAAGCGGAGGTACTTTCTGGAGGACTGATGGATGGGTATTTGAAAATACGCATCCTTCAGGTCCACTGAAAGCATGAAATCGTTCTCCCTGATGGAGTCGAGCACGGAACGTGCCGTCTCCATCTTGAACCGAGTCTGGCTAACAAATCGGTTCAGGGGAGAGAGATCTATCACCGGGCGCCAGCCCCCCGATGCCTTCTCCACTAAGAAAAGGCGGCTGTAAAAGCCCGGTGACCGATCTACTACGACTTCTACAGCTCGTTTGGTCAGCATGGTCTTGATCTCCTGCCGAAGAGCGTCGTCCTTTGAGGATCCTAGTATACATATGTCTGAAGATGGACCGGGTTGGAGGTGAGGGGTGGCCGAGATTCAAAGGGTAGTAGATATCCCTCCCGAAGGACGTCTACTATCCAGGTCTCGGCACCGTAGCGCTGCCAAGTTGCCCAATGGCTCGCTAGGCACCCCCCCACTTCCGGCAGCTGGTGAGGGGGAACGCCGTCCCTAGCGTTTCCCACCTCGCTTCGACTTCTTCCCAGCACCTCCTCGGGGAAAGGAGGGCTGGGAGGAGGGCTGGTTACGGCCTCCTTTACCAGAAGTTGAAACAGGAAGAGTCTTTCCTCGGGGCTTCGATGGAGCAGCCGTCTTAGCAGCCGAGGAAGCGCTAGCTAAACTCTTAGCCTTAGCCGCAGTTGCACGAGGTTGCCCAGAAACCTTCGTAACTGCCTGGTGAACCAGACGGTCACTGTCATCTCTCCACCGCAGCGTCCACCATCTCTCTGGGAAAGAGAGCGGAGGAACTCTTCATAGGTCCGTTACGGAGTCCATTTACCGCCTCACGCCAGCCCTTGGCTACTCGTGTAAGGACAGCGTCCCTACGACGGAGAACCAAGTTGGCCCACAGGTTTGCCGTCTGATGGGCGAGGTAGGAGATGGCCCTACCTCCAGACTGGCACAGTCTCCTGAAGTCGGGGTCGTCTTCGAGGGCAGCGCCCCCAGAGTCGGCCGCGACCTTGGATACTGTGAGGGACCACAGATCCAACCAAGAGACTGCCTGGAAAGCCGCCATAGCAGTAGCTTCCAGGCCCAGTGCCTCCTGCTGCGAGAACCACAAGTTCTCCGACAGGAGCTGCTGCAGGGACACACCTGGAGTTAGCCTAGCTAGCTCCGGGTTAACCTGTTTGGGCGGTATTGGATCCACTGATGGCACGTAGAACTTCCGCTGTCCCTGCAGAGGAGGAGGAGGAAGTAGCTTGGAAGACCGTCCTGACTTTAGTGAATCCTCTCGTCCTGAGACGAAATTCTCCACCTGGTCAAGGACTGAGTCTGCAAGCTCCGATCGCGGCAGTCCCACCGTCAATTTGGGTTCCCTCTTCGGGCCCCAAAATGACTCGAGCCGGGACGTGGGCTCAGATGGTGGTAGCGGCGATCCTTCCCCCAGGTCGTTGTGCTGACGAATCAGCGCAATAACCTGGGCAAAGTTCCTCTGGATCTCGGGAGTTACAGCGTCCTGAGGAGTAGGACCGTCCAGTCCCTCCAACAAGAGCAGCTCTCGAGACCCTCATCCTTCAGAAGGAGGAACAGCAACAGACCCCTGACGGTCGCTCACCACTTGCAGCGTACGACCCTTGAGGCTGGTCATAAGACCATACCTGGTGCGTGCGGCATCGTGACGGGATCGTGAGCGGCGCACCTCTCACGATCACTCCTAGCTACCTCGCTCTTCCCGGTGTAGCCCGAGGAAGTTGAAGGTAGTGGAGAGACAGACCTGACGCTCCCCCCTCCGCTCGCTGGCAGGACCAGCGTACGTGGGGGGCTGCAGCCGATCACCAACCCGCGGTGGGGATCGATCTGCAGGCCTGGCCGTGCCGCTCACCTGTGGCGAGCGGCTCGACTGAGCACGTCGACCCCGGTCTCGTGCGTCAGACGAGCTGCTGCTGGCCACCGTCTCCGTCCGGTCCCTGTGGGAGCGGCGGTCAGGTGATCTGCAGAGCTCGCTTTCGCGGTGAGACCGGTGAGCGTCCTCACGGCACGTCAAACCGCTGGTACCGTCGGTCGAGGGGACCTCTTCCCAGCCTCAACCTGTGGCCGGTCAGAGACTGTCACGTCAACCCGAGGTACCGGCTGGTCGCTACGAGAGCGGCCGCTGGCCTGGCGAGAGTCACCTGCGCGACTTTCGACAGTCTTCTGCTCCGTGCCTCGGTCATGACGGTGAGCGAGCTCAGGCGTCTTGACTTTGGCTGCACGGTCGCCCGAAGGAGACCGTACACTCGGAACTTCTCGCGGACGAGAAGCCGAGCCGGCACCTGGCTTAGCAGCAGCGCTACCAAGACCAGGCGAGGATGTACCAGCGGTAGCCAGCACACCCTTGGTCCCCGTCTTCTTCTTCTCAGAAGAGGAGACGGGCCCTGTTCCCGAGGGAACAGGAGGACCAGCAGAAGCACCCCCCGTCACACCGGAGTGAGACGGGCCCTTCGAAGGTCCCGAAAGAGCCTTCTTAGGGGGGGGGAGGAGGCAGCCTTCTTCTTCTTCGGCTTGGAAGCCTTAGAAGTCGAAGGGGGAGAGGCAGCAACAGACGACGAAGAAGACGATGAAGACGACGATGACACCTTCCTCTTCTTCGTCAGCTCCCTCAGGACGGACGTCAGGTCTTCCATCCACGGAAAAGTCGGGCCAATTGCCGAAGCAACACGCCCCGACTGAACCTGTCCGGAAAGACCTGAGTCCGGGGCAGCACCTCCATGACGAGACGCGACGTGGGCAGGGGCAGGCACGGCAGGAGCGGCAGGAACATCAACAGCAGGACCAGCACCAGCAGCAACATCAATAGGAGCGTCACGCACCGCGCGCCTCGTAGGAGCGGCGTGAGCGGCTGGGCCAGCAACACTAGCGGCAGGTACGGCAGCATAGTCAGGCGTCACAGGCATCTCCAACTCAGCCAGTTTCATCATCGGGACGGGCGGCAGGTCCAGGGGAGAACTCTTCGGACAGCGAAAGTCGGGGGTCGGCAGCACATAGAACCCAGGTGGAGGCGGCACGCCCCTCTTAGGTACGGCAGCAATCGGCATTTGGATTGATGCAGTGGGGGTTACAGACGCAATATGTTGCGTATAAACCACGAGGAGGGGCGGCGTACGCTGGAGTAGACACCGTATTAGTAGTCGTTGTCACTACACCATGAGTCACTACTGCCGGCCCCGCCAGTTGCTGAATTAAGCCCTGGATACTGGGAGTGCCCTGCAGTCCCAACGACGCCCACACCTGTCCAAGGTCGTCACTCACAGAAGGCACACCTGAGGGAGGAACAGTCGGGTCAGTTAGAGGGGCACCCTCACGCCTGGGGGAGGACGAACCCCACCCAGAGCGGACGGAAGACCCCGAATACAATTGAACATCCGGGTATCGAGCGCCCTCCTCCACACTCAACGGATCGAGTGAGGAGAAGGACTCCGAACCCCCCCCCCCCCCCCCCCGCAGGGGAAGGCGCAAATCGTGGGGGCTGAGCTGGGGGCAGGAAGGATGACGAGGTATCCGTCACCAAAGGAGTCGCTGGAGAGCTTTCCGACGACTCCTTGGTCGATCTACGCCTCTTCCTACCCTCGTACAGCACCCACTGCACCTCGGGCCAATTCTTACACACATTGCATGGTTCGGTTCGGGTAAATTCGCGCCCCCGACACCGATAACACAATTCATGGGGATCTATCTCAGGAAAAGAGCGAAATCCGCCGCATTTACGCCCATCCAGCCTGGGACACACTCTACGGGCAGCTGGTGGGCGCGGCGAAAGCTCTTCGAGATCCATAATTCAATTAATTCACAATAATATGAAAATGAAAAAAAAGAGTACTTACAATTTCATTCACAACAACAAACAAACCAGTCAGAAGAAATTGTAAACACATCCAAAGCACACGACGAAATAGCGGGCAGAGCGATGACGAGCACGTCCTGTCACACCACGGCCGAAAGCAAAAGTGATTCTTCACCGCTCGCTGCACGATCGGACAAGCAGTTAACTACCGTTCTCCCCTTGTTTGAAGCTTACGACCGTCCCAGCTGCCGCTAGTTACCTTTCTATTGTTAAAGGACCGAGGGTTTGTATTACACGTATCGGAACAAATATCCAAATATATATGCGTAAAGGTTTTAACTCTAACTTAACGCCTAAGTTTAGTAGCCCATTCAGTATTCTAGGATATTAACGACAAATAAGCTAAAAGTTCAAACGCATATCAAAACCTACTGGCATACTGTCTGTTCCGATGATTTATATTCGTAGTCAATGGAGAAAAAAAAAAATTTTAAGTAAGAAAGTCTAGAAGTGAAAATGTATACCTATGTGAATATTCCTATATGGATCTTACAAGGAAAATAATATATACAAAATTTGTATGGAAACCTTTTTCATTATTTTTGAATAAGGAATATCTAATTTAACATGAGTAATTACATATATTTTACAATCTTGCAGGATTCCAACATGAAACTAATATTGTTCAATTTTAATACTGTTTTTTCAGACATTCTTCTCGTGTGGGTGGAGCATTAAAACAAAAAATATCCAATTTATACATGGCTATCATTTGAAAGTACTAAAGTCGTATTTATTACAGCGAGTAGCAAAACTCTTAAAGCTGGCTTGAGCGCAGTCTCCTGCCAGGTGATGATGTCATCAGTCCTAAAGGTGCCTAGCGTGTTTTGCTGAATCATCGTATAAATCACACATGCATCATTGTTCCTTTTAACCTTGATAACCTGCATGCACAGGCTTCATATGTTGTTGTCTTGTGTTCGCAAAAAAAAAAGCCAGTTGGAGTGGAATGTTTAGCTCGTGAAGTTCTCATGGGCAACACAGGTTGTTAGGTACAAGTATCGTATCCTATTCTTATCCGCGGTGATCAATGCAAGTTTAGTTAAAGAATCGCAATAGTTTTAAAATTAATGAACAAAATAAGCGAATAGAATTTCTATAACATCAAAATGAATTAATTTTTTCTGAACTTCACAGAGTCAAAAAATTACCTTATGGCATGGGTAAACGGGGATTTTAGAAGTATCAGGTCATGGATATGAAATATTTACTTGCAACATTGGCATATTACAATTCAAGTAGATCAAATTCATGGGAAAATGTCACATTTTCTTGAAAAACCCAAGTTTATATAGAAAGCAGTTACATAGTGGGTTCTTTCGTTGCATCTCCTGCCTATAAAGTTTTAATATTAACCTTAGAGGGTGAGCGCGAAAAACTTAGATATGAACCTTTTGTTAGGGGCACATAGGATCGGATTTTATTACAGCTTAATTTCAGTAAGCGTAGAGAACTACAGAATCATGATTAATATCCTCTTTGACTCTTATGTTGCCTGGCAATCTTACAAATAGCTGTTTCCCACTTCTTTGTCTAGTAGCTTACTACCAGTAATATCGAATTTTCTTTGGGATTCGTATTGATATCTGTTAATATGGATATTTTTACGGTCGTCAGAGACCTGGATAGGTTCACTCATTGTTATAATGCCATAGATAAAAAAGTTTGTACAGCCGACTCTTTTGAATTCCATAATATATCAGAGAATTCATGTGGGTTAAGTCCAGTCCTTAACGGCTTTCTCCCTCCCATATTTAGACGTCTGAATTTACTTTGCCCTTGTGACAAGTATAATTTCACTTACAGGCTGATTAACGGAACCTGGTTACACCCTGCAGTAGGGGAGTGTCACGTCGCATGCCCGGACAGATCGTCTACAACTTCAAAACCCGTTCGTCGCTGCAGACGACTGCAGTGGAGTAACGACAGCCTACAATGTGAAGGGAATAAGCACCATCATAAGTGAACAGGCTTATTTCATGGACTTCCTAGACTGTCACCCATATCCCAGCGTTAATTTCATTTTTAGTGCGGAATGGTCCAGCGGCTGTTGGAATTGACTACAAAGGGACATACTTCTGACAATTACCACCAAGAAGGGTATTCAACTCTACGTTTGCTGGTGCACGACTAGTGTTGGGGATGATTTTATTCATCGCGAACGTATTTGTAGGGCATAGGATGCAGAGAACAAGTATGGGCGCAAAATAGAACGTTGGACCCTGCCCAGGCAATTTCCCCTTGTTTTTAACCATTTGGAATTGGCCATTTCATTTGGCTCTAGATGGTTGTCTGGAACTATGTAATGGGTGAAAAGTTGTTCGAAACGCTAGTTAAATGTGTAGTAGGTATCTCCTTGGCTATGTATTCCATATATAAAGTATCAGTAAAGGATCAATATCTATGTAAGTATCATATCTAAAGTATCAGTAAATAACAGAATCCGTACAGTATCACAATCATTATATATCTTTTAGCAAGCTTATTTGAATATAGAAGTTAATCAATGAATCAATATACATCTGTGTACATACTACGAATCTATTTAGGGTGCACCTAGATTAATCACTTAGATTAGTCATTTATGTTAATCATTTGTATTAAGTGCACATATATTGATCATAATTATATGAATCAATATACAGGCGGCCCTCGGTTAGCGGCAGGGGTTCCGTTCCTGGCCACCGACGCCAAGCGATTTTCGACGTTGAGCGATTTTAAAGCCTACGGCCGCCGCACACCTTCTTTCGAAACTCTAGACCAGTCAAAGGCGCCGTAATCCCACAATGGCGCAATAAGTAAAACTATATTTATGCAGTATAGTACTATAGAATTTACTGTACAGTACATGTGGGTGTCTAGAGTATGTAAAGATATAATAAAGTTTATACAGTGTACAGGTAGCTGTAGTGTTCAGGTTATGATCATTAGTCTCATGATAGTCCGATTTTTTTATGAGATTAAATTACAATGGCCTAACTTTATCCATCTTCTAGTTACATAAGTTCAATAACAGCAAAAGAGAATGATGAAAGTGTGGTTTTAACGTTATACTCGTTGCGTGAACGTGTACAGCCATGAACAACCGAACGAGAAACTACTTTTTTTTTTTCTAAGTACAACCGAACTGGATAACATCTGTTTGGCTTGTATTTCGATCATCGTACTACAGTGCAACATTGCCGTATTTGTTATAAATGGCGTTATGTATAGAATAGAACTGAGATATCTTAATGTAATAACTTTATTCGCTATAGATCAGAGATCAATATAGATTAAAGATCAACCGGGAAATATACCGTTAAATTTAAACCTAGTTATAACTGAAGCTGAGAAAACTGTTCAAGCTGCTAATGACTATTATCGTACATCGGCAACAAGGATAAAACTGCAATAAACGTCTGCCATCACACACAACTGTAGATAAAATTGGGATAAAATCATTTTAATCAAAACTACTGTGCTTGAAAGAACACATTTTACTGTTGGTTTCACGCCGATATAAGATAAATGACGTAAAGTTCGTATTACGATGATATAAAGGATTATTGCGAACGGAATCACGTAATTTTTTACGCAATAAACATGCCGCCAACGTAATCTGTTAACGAAAAAAATAGTAGTTCACATTCACAACGAGACATATTCAATAAATATTTCCACCTAAAAACATGCTGTATAAGGAAAAATAACTTTGTCTCATATAAGTCAAGTATATAGATATTCGTTTATGCTAACTAGAAGCAAGAGCATTCGCTCAGAATTGCGTTATGGTGAAACAAACTAGTATTCATCAGCTGATTTCAAACCACAACATTGGCCGCTCCGCTGAATACGGGCTTAAGTTTGCCGTAGTATTTTAAAATACAATAATATGAGAATACATATAATATTCTTGGATACAGTGAAATAATGTATAACTTTTTAAAGGATTTATGGAAAAGATGCATAATTAATAAAATAACACAATGCATTTTTCGGAACGACTGGCGGACAAGAACGAACATGAAAAACCATCCCCTGACAACGTGGAGTGTAGTTACAAAGGCTGCCTTAATTTGTATCTTATTTCTGTACAAAAATGAAAATACCTTTACGTAATATATTTTCATACACATTTTAAACATAAAAGCATAAACATTTGAAAAATCGACACATCGATCGCTAAATTTGCACTCTTTTTATCTCGATATTTTCGGAAGAGCGGCAGACGGCGGCATACAAGAACGAACTTGAAAAAAAAAACAACGTAGTTGATAACTTGAAGGGGAGTTTCAAAAGCTGCCTGTTTATCATATTTCTGCACAGAAATAAAAATACCCTATTCGTAATACATTTTCATACACATTTTAAACATAAAAGCATAAACATTTATAAAATCGACACATCGATCGCTAATTTGCACTTCTTTTTTTTAAATCAATATTTTCGGAAGAGCGGCAGGCGGCGGCTTACAAGAAAGAACATGAAAAAATATCGTATTTGATAACGTGAAGGGCAGTTTCAAAAGCTGCCTTTGTATCATATTTCTGTACAGAAATAAAAATGCCTTTCACGTAATACATTTTCATACACATTTTAAACAAAAGCATGAACATTTATGAATCGACACATCCATAGCTAAATTTGCACTTATGTAACTCGATATTTTCGGAAGAGCGGCAGACGGCGGCATACAAGAACGAACTTGAAAAAAACAACGTAGTTGATAACTTGAAGGGGAGTTTCAAAAGCTGCCTGTTTATTATATTTCTGCACAGAAATAAAAATACCCTATTCGTAATACATTTTCATACACATTTTAAACATAAAAGCATAAACATTTATAAAATCGACACATCGATCGCTAATTTGCACTTTTTTTATATAGATATTTTCGGAGGAGCGGCAGGCGGCGGCTTACAAGAAAGAACATGAAAAAATATCGTATTTGATAACGTGAAGGGCAGTTTCAAAAGCTGCCTTTGTATCATATTTCTGTACAGAAATAAAAATGCCTTTCACGTAATACATTTTCATACACATTTTAAACAAAAGCATGAACATTTATGAATCGACACATCCATAGCTAAATTTGCACTTATGTAACTCGATATTTTCGGCATAGAACAGCGTCAGAGGCATATATTTTACCCTAATACCTACGTAATAATTCTCCATAAAATTTGTTAATATAATTTGCATAACCTTTATGGTCTGAACGGCATTTCTACAAATGTATGGACTCGTTAGACAATCGGCGCTAAGCGCGCTGTTAATCTGAAATTTGTTTTGGCCGTAAAGATACCTTTAAAATGCCTTATTTTTTTAATGAATATTTTTGACGACCGCTGTAAAACCGATTCGCCGTTGAGTGATTGCGCCGTTAACCGCGGGCCGCCTGTATATATGTGATGAAAAGAGGAATGTGCAGACTTATCATTTTTAACTTCCCATGGAGACAGAGTCCGAGCAACAGCTTAAGAAAGCTGCTATCAATTTTCTGGGATGGTGTGACACTAAGATGCTTACTTAGCAGGTCAATGTTCGTTCTGTGGGTATGTGAGTTCGAGAGGCTATTGTTCAAGGTGCCTTTGAAAACTGGCTGTGACCAGTTACTGAAGAGTGTGAATTCATGTGTACGTGTACAAACTATGTCCATTAATGGTTTAGCCAAGAACTAGGGAGACAGCTACGGGAGAAAAGGCAAGCTGGGATAGCTCTGCGAAAGTTATATTTGTTTAAATGTGTGAAATTCCAAGCTGTAATGGGCGGATCTAGTGAGGGGACTAAGTGTCCTGTGTGGAGGGAACTATATTATTTTGGAGAAGAGGTAATTGGTGTGACTAATTGCTGATTACACTATATGAATACTGTGGGGTTATCTGAGTTAGTTGTCTGTGAGACTTGAACTATTACCATTCCATTAATTATCCTGTAAGAACCTGAATCATTCAATTAATACTTTACTTTGAATAAATGTCTATTTTTGTTGCTCCAACTCTGATTTGATGACCTGATGGAAGAGAGAGAGAGAGAGAGAGAGAGAGAGAGAGAGAGAGAGAGAGAGAGAGAGAGAGAGAGAGACTGTTACCAGTTCGCCTTCCGCAATGGCTAAACACATACCAAATACTAAAATAATGGGGGTGGGGGGGGCGGGTGACGCTCCTCGTTGTTAATAGTGGTGGCTGGAGGTGGTCGAACGAAAAAGCCTTTTTTGAGATTTGGTATCAGCTATAAAAATGTTATTGTTATAATACAATTAAGTTTGTTCATACTTACCTGGCAGATATATATATATAGCTGTATTCTCCGAAGTCCGACAGAATTTCAAAACTCGCGGCACACGCAGTGGGCGGCCAGGTGGTAGTACCCATTCCCCCCGCTGGGAGGCGGATATCAGGAACCATTCCCATTTTCTATTCATATTTTCTCAGTGCCACTGTCTCCTGAGGGGAGGTGGGTGGGCACTTAATTATATATATCTGCCAGGTAAGTATGAACAAACTTAATTGTATTATAACAATAACATTTTGTTCATGCAACTTACCTGAACAGATATATATATAGCTGAATCCCACCTTCGGATGGGGGGAAGAGACAGCAGAATAGGATTTGTAGGAAACTTAAATTAAGTAGATGATGTACACCTTGGTTCCTCACCTGTTAGCAAAGTAGACTCTGTGATTACTGTCACTTAAGCCTGCTTGTGCTTAATCAGAGTTGCCAGCCAGGTGGAGACCTGTAGTGCTGGTGCGCTCTGGATGCTCTGTCAACGGGGACGTGACCTCAACGTGACAAGACCATCGAGCCATACATATGAGGGCAAAGAAGCAACTGACCACCACCTGACCAACTATCCAAGACCCCCTGAACACTAAACTAAGAGATGGGAGGTCTTCACACAAGACTCCCCACAACAAAAAAACACAACAACTAAAAAAACTAACCTAAACCTAACTAAACGGGATAGGGAGAGAGATACCTTCAGCCCCCAAGACTGTGTCTGCATGAAACGGTTATGGGTCCAAGAGAACAACTGTCCTCGTATATCGTTCTCACATCTCTTAAGTAGTGTGAGGCGAATACTGAATTGCTCCTCCAAAAGGTGGCGTCAAGGATGTCCTTGATCGACATGTTCCTTTGGAAGGCAAGCGAGGTTGCGACAGCTCTGACCTCGTGAGCTTTCACTCGCAAGAGGCTCAAATCGGTCTTCTGGTAAGACGAATGAGCCTCTTTTATCACGTCTCTCAGAAAGAAAGCCAAAGCATTCTTGGATAATGGTATATCGGGTCTTTTTACTGAACACCACAGATTATCTATGGGACCTCGTACCTCCTTTGTCTTGCGAACATAAAACTTTAAGAGCCCTGACAGGGCACAGGGCTCTCTCAGGTTCTTGGCCCACAAGGCTTGTCATACCCTTAATTTCAAAGCTCCTGGGCCAAGGGTTAGACGGGTTTTCATTTTTCGCTAAGAAAGTGGGACTCAAAGAGCAGACAGCATTGTCACCTTTGAAGCCCACCTGTTTACTAATGGCTTGAATTTCGCTAACTCTCTTCGCCGTCGCCAGAGCAGTTAGGAAAAGAGCCTTCTTCGTCAAGTTCCTAAGAGACGCTGCATGGAGAGGCTCGAAAGGACTCGACATCAACAGTCTAAGAACTAAATCTAAGTTCCAAGAAGGAGGCCTCGCCTGAGGTATCTTGGTTGTCTCAAACGATCTCAAGAGATCGTGAAGATCTCTGTTGTCAGTAAGGTCTAGGCCTCTGTGTCGGAAGACTGCTGACAGCATACTTTTATATCCCTTGATGGTCGGGACTGCCAGCTTCTGCACATTCCTTAGGAATAGCAGGAAATCGGCTATCTGGCTCACAGAGATAGTGGAAGAGGAAATTCCCTCCTTTCTACACCATGCCCTGAAGGAAGCCCACTTCGACTGGTAAACAGCTCTCGAGGAAGCCCTCCTTGCGTTGGCGATCGCTTTCGCAGCTGCTTTAGAAAAACCTCTCGCTCTGGCCAACTTTTCAATAGTCTGAACGCAGTCAGACCCAGAGCGGAGAGGTTTCGGTGATATCTTGCGAAGTGGGGCTGTCTGAGTAGATCAGCCCTTTTCCTTCCAGGGCAACTAAACGGTCCCTCGGAATTAAATCGATGAGGAAGGACATTGACCTCCGTGAACCATTCCTTCGCGGGCCACATCGGGGCGACCAGGGTCAACCTCGTCCCCTCCGATGCCGCGAACTTCCTTACGACTTCCCCCATGATCTTGAATGGCGGGAAGGCATACAGGTCCAGGTTCGTCCAGTCCCAGAGCAGAGCGTCTATAGCGACTGCTCCCGGACGTCGCAAATAGGTTGACTAAAGGACGTCCCCACAGTTTCCATAGTTCCCGACAGACGTCTTGGTGCAGCGTCCATTCCGTCGGCAGGATCTGATCCTGTCGGCTGAGAAGGTCTGCTCTGACGTTCTGGACTCCTGCGATAAATCTCGTCAGGATCCTGATTCGCCTTGCATCTGCCCACAGCAGAATCTCCCTCGCTAAGTAAAATAGAGGACGGGAGTGTGTACCTCCCTGATTCTTTAGGTACGCAAGGGCCGTGGTGTTGTCCGAGTTGACTTGGACAACTTTTTCAGCAACCTTTTGCTGGAAGAACTGTAGCACCAGAAAAACCGCCGCTAGTTCCTTCACATTGATGTGCCAGGACACCTGTTCCCCCCCTCCAGGCGCCTGACACTTCTTCCCTTCCCAGTGTTGCTCCCCATCCCGACACGGAGGCGTCGGAAAACAACACTAGGTCGGGGCTCAGAAGCTTTAGGGACAAACCCTCTCGAAACTTCCGAGGATCTAACCACCATCTTAGATGGTTTTTCACCGATTCGGTGATCATAAAGGTCGCATCCAGATCCTCTTTTGACTCTCCATTCTTCTTCTGCCAGGAAAACTGGAGAGGCCTGAGGTGTAGTCTTCCCAGGGAAACAAACTTTTCCAGCGAGGAAATGGTCCCCAGCAGACTCATCCACTCCCTCGCCGAGCAAGTTTCCTTCCCCAGGAAGGCCGAAACTCTCTCTAAGCCTTGCAGCTGTCGTTCCTGGGACGGAAACGCCCGAAAAGCCACTGAATCCATCTGAATCCCCAGATACACGATGGACTGTGTTGGGGTCAGATGCGACTTTTCGAGGTTGACCAGAAGTCCCAGGGACCTCGCCAAGGCTAACGTGAAGTGAAGGTCCTTCAGACACCTCTCTTCTGACGATGCTCTAACAAGCCAATCGTCGAGATACAGGGATACTCTTATCCCTGCAGAATGTAACCATCTCGCTACGTTCTTCATGAGCATGGTAAATACCATCGGAGCCGTGCTTAAAGGCCGAAACAAAGGGCTCGGGAATTGGGGGGGGGCCAAACTTTGTCTTTTAACACAAACCTCAGAAATTTCTTTCTTGAAAGAGGGTGGATTGGGAACGTGAAAGTATGCGTCCTCTAGGTCCAAGGACACCATCCAGTCGCCCGGTCCTCAAGGCTCCTACCCGAACCGACTGAGGCGTTTCCATCTTGAATTTTTTCTTTTCTATGAAAAGATTCAGCCTGCTCACGTCCAAGACTGGACGCCACCCCGACGACTGCTTTGGTACCAGGAAAAGCCTGTTGTAATATCCTGGTGACCCCAGGTCTAAGACCTGTTCCACCTCTCTTTTCTCGATCATTTGATCTAAAAGATCGAAAAGAATCTGACGTTTCTCCCTTGATATGACGGGGAAAGATCTCTGGGAGTTGTGGATAGAGGAGGAGGGTCCAAAAAGGGGATCTTGTACCCCTGTTCCACTATCTTGAGGGACCAAGCATCTGTATCTCTCTCTCTCCACGCCCCCGCAAAGAACTTCAGCCTGGCTCCGACAGGCATCTGAAGGACTTGATTTTCATTTAGAGGATTTTGGCTTGAAAGAAGCTCTTCCTCTTGAAAGCCCTCTCCCTCGAGGAACAGCTCTCAGAGGAGGAGCCCCACGAAAGGGTTTAACCTTCTAGGTGGTCGTCCAAAAGAAGACGTAGTAGGGACTGCGGGACGTCTTTTAAGACTGGGCCAAGAGGTCCTGGGTAGCCTTCTCCTGTAGGCTCACTGCCAGGTCCTTTACCATAGTCTGGGGGAAGAGATGGTTTGAAAGAGGCGCAAAGAGAAGCTTTCTGTGTTGTAGAAACAGATCTAGCCGTAAAGTTGCAGAACAGCGCTCTCTTCTTAAGAAAAGCAGTGCCGAAGTGAGACACTAACTCTTCCGAACCATCCCTGACAGCCTTGTCCATGCAGGATAACACATTGGACAGCTCCCCCAGACTTAACGAGTCAGGACTCCTAGATTGAAGATCCAGGACTCCCAAGCACCAGTCTAGAAAGTTAAAGACTTCGAGAGTCCTTAACAGTCCTTTCATGTGATGATCAATCTCCGTAGGCGTCCATGAAATCTTAGCAGTCGACAAAAGGGACCTCTTCTGAGCATCGACCAGACTAGCAAAGTCCCCTTGGGAAGACGACGGGATCTTAACTCCTACTTCTCCTTTGGTCTCATACCAGATGCCACCTTTCCCACCGAGTCTTGAAGGAGGAAGGGCGAAAGTCGACTTGCCCTGATCCTTCCGACGTTCCATCCAATCTTGCAACTTCTTAAAAGCCCTCTTGGTGGACAACGAAGTTTTCATTTCCACAAACTCCGGGACCTTGCAAGACTTAGATGACGAAAACTGAGAGGGTGGAGACTTGGGAGCTGCAGGCAGGAACTTGTCTCCAAAAGACGAGCGTAGCAGTCGTACCAGCACTTTATAATCCGACACAGACGAAACCGAAGGCTGCTCCTCCTCAACTAAGTCCGCCGGACTACTAAGCTCTCCTTCCTCCCTAAGAGGCAAAGGAGACTGCTCCTCTGGAGAGGGCGTGCGCCCAACGGGTCTAGCCTTCAACAAAGACTTTCGAGGTTTAGGTGTAGCAGCTTCTTCAATGCGACCGACCTTCTGTCGATCCTTAGTGCTTGAAGAACGAAGAGCGTCTTGACATCGCTGAGCGTCAAGAGAGGCTACTCTAACTTGCTCTAGAGAAGCGTCCTTACGCTTCCCGCTAAAGCGTCCTTCTGGGCGCTCTCGAAAGCCTTCTCAAAAGGCAAAGCGTCTAGCAAAACGTCCCGACGAGCGTCCTCAAAAGCGTCCTGCCGAGCGTCCTCAAAAGCGTCCTCCAAGGCGTCCTGCCGAGCGTCCTCAAAGGCGTCCTGACGCGCGGGCTGATCAGGACGTCGAGAGGGAAGAAAAGCGTCCTGTCCACGAGACTTCCTACAAGTAGAACGAGATCGAGGAAGCTTCGACGGAGAAGCAAGCGGAGACAGAGACGAACGAGGAGACGGAGAAGGGGACTGCTTCGTCCTCTTGACAGGCAGCCTGACGTCCTTCCTACGCTTAGGCTCGACTGCTGCTGAGCGAGTCTTCTGAGCCATTAAAGCTGACAATTGGTCTTGAAGAGACACAAGAATATTCTTCGTTGGTGAAGAAACTAGAGGAGGTGAAGGGCTGAACCTGCGAGAAGACGAGGGGCGAGGGGACGCCTCCTTCCTTCTCACAGGTACAGCTACCTGCCTCTCCGAAGCGCGAGAGAAGCGCTTCTCAGCGTCGTCCTCAGATGACGTCCTACCTCTCTTCTGCGGAGGAAACGCGTCATGTGACGCAGGTGAAGACCGCAACGATAACGGTGAGAGAGGACGTGAAGCGTCCTCACTCGGAAAAGTCCTTTTCAAAGGACGCGAGTCTCTCCGAGCGCTCCACCCCTTGCGCGGGGAGGGCGCCTCGGAGGACGAAAAACAGTCCTTAAGGATGCGAGCCTGTGCACGCTCCTTGGCAGCCTGGGAACTAACAACAGGTCCTGCCGAAGGGACGCCAGATCGGTGGGGAGCCCCCGTAACCCTCTTGCGGCTTTCGACATTCCCACTCCCTGAGTCCTGGGAGTCCGATAGAGGTCTAGGCCTAGAGGTATTATGGGGCCGATCTGACGCCCCCTCCACAACACTAGGGGCATGATCACACACTTTATTTAAGCCGGTTTCCAAGGCCAACACTTTGGATTCTAGAGTGCGTAACGACTCTAGAATCAGAGAAAGGGCATTACCTTCTCCAGACACAGAATCAGGGCCCGCAGGCAACAACACAGGATTAGGTGAAGCAAATTCTACTGGTGTTAATACAGGTGAAATGTTACTTCGTTACTTCCCTTACCTTTCGAAGAACCGCTCTTGGAGGAAGCCCTCCTGATCCTATCGCGTTCCAATTTACGCCGATAAGAATCATACACTTTCCATCCATCATCGGTCAAACCTTCGCATTCATTGCACCGATTATCCAACAAACATACATGCCCCCTACACCCCATACATACTGTGTGTGGGGATCTACCGATGATTTAGGTAGCCTCACCTTGCAATCACTCTTCACACACACTCTGAAACTCACTGAACTTGATCCAGACATCACGTTCACAGAAAAGCCAATCCAAAATAAAAAAAAAGTCCACTATCGCGTATGCCAATCCAACAATCCAGAATCAATAACCAAAAGTCAATCCAGATACTTAGAACGAGTCAATCCAAAAAATCCTAGGCGGAGGTCTGTAAACAGTTGTTTACCGACCGGCGACAGAAAAAATATGAATAGAAAATGGCAATGGTTCCTGATATCCGCCTCCCAGCAGCGGGAATGGGTACTACCACCTGGCCGGCCACTGCGTGTGCCGCGAGTTTTGAAATTCTGTCGGACTTCGGAGAATACAGCTATATATATATCTGTCAGGTAAGTTGCATGAACAAATTCTGTTTTCAGAGTGTCTGACTGCGGGAATGTGTTATGTTTCAGTTGATAACTTGTGGGGGTTAAGGTTTGTCCATCTGTTAGTGGTGGTACTGAGCAAAGAGAATTGAACTAGAGTCATCAAATTTGCCCATGGTGATGCCTCGGGCTCGGTTGGTCAGTCAGTTAGGACTTAGATCTTGTGAGTGCTTTCTCGTCGAGCGCATTTGCGTTGTGCCAACGAGATTCGCGTGTTAATAACTGCGCAGAATCTGGGTTTTCTTTCATTGTGAAGCGGTGAGTGTTACAATGTTTTTTTTTTAGTCCTGGTTTTTTTTTTATCATTTTGTGAATTGTGGGATTGGTTTAGGATACATTTTTTCTCCCATATGAGTAGAAAGTGATGTGTTTTTTTTTATTAGCGCATGTTTAGAAGAGACGCATTCACTTTGTTTAATACATACGTGTGTATGAATGGTTTTCATACATGCAAAACTGTTGCTTGAATTGCATTTTTTGCCTCTTGGAGATAAGAGCGCCCACTTGACCTTAAGCGGTCAGCGTAATTTCTGCTGAACCGACCCAGAGGGGTATAGCAACGGGAGGCGAGTAGTGGTCTGCCTCGAGGGGGCATTGCTTGACCGGGAGGGTGAAGCTCTTTTTTTTTTTTTTTTTAATGGGGGTGAATTCCTTCTTTTTTTTTTCTTTGTCAGGGTATTGGATAATGAATTTCCAATGCCAAAGAACATCAGCTGATAATGATTAGTTGATGATGTGAGATGCCCGTAGGGTTTTTTTTTTAGAAAGAGATTTTCTTTCTCTTGGGTGAAGAGAAAAGGAAATGATATACAAATGGGATGTGGTGTAAGTTTTCCTTATGCTTTGGAAGGTGTAATTATAACGGGGACAGTGATTATTTTATTTTACTTTATTTTTTTTTTTATTTTTTAATGGAATTTGATTGGTGTTGGGGAGATTACTTTAAAATGGTGCTGAGTGATGGTGATTGCTGAGTGGTGATGACTGATGTTGTCAACTGGTGATGCCATTGCTGAATGGTGATGCCCTGTGGTGCTGACTGATGATAATTGCCGACTGATGTTGTCAGGTGGTGTCGCCATTGGTGGTGGATGGGTGCCTCGTGTTGTATTTGGTGTATACTGGGGAAATGGTGTTGATTTTGGAGTGTGGCAATATTGATGAATACTGGGGAATGGCAATATTAATGTCATTACTTGAGATATTTTACGGGAGAGGTACTTAAGCAGAATTATCATTATTTGAGATATTTCATGGGAGATTATTTTATAATTATTACAGATAATTATATTATGGAGAATTATTACAATGAATTATGGGAGAAGTTTTGTGGTTAATTATTTATTGAGTTTCTGTGACTTTGGAGAATATGTCAGTAGTTCATGGGTGATGAATCTGGCTGAATTTTTGGTGAATTGTGCTGAATTTTACTGAACTTCTGGTGAATTTTGTGCTGAATTTTTTGGTGAATTGGCAAGCATTAACATTGGTGATGTTTTTTATACTAATACTGGTGGTTTTATTTATATACTAACATGGGTGTTGTAATGCTATCAAGAGTGGTGGTGGTTTTTTTTTTTTTTTTTTTTAATTCGGGAGGAACTAAAGACTTTTTTTTTTCTTTTTTTATGAGTTCAGCAGATCATTGCTTGACATCTACGTGAGTCACTGGCATAGTTAACAGTGCCATTGATTTTTCTCATTTCCCTTTTTTGGAAGTTAGCCATAGCTGACACAAGTTTTTTTATCATGGGTGAATTTGAATTTATTTTTCTCTCCAGCTTGTGAATTTTTTTTAAATATCTCAGTTCGTGACTTAGAGTCATTGTGTGGGAATGTGTTTGCAATTTCAGCTGTTTGATGCTGTATAGAGATTTATTGGAGAATTTTTGCATTTATTTGAATGCATACGAAATGGCACATTTTTTTTTTCTTTCGGGATATTTGTGTTCCAGAAGTTGTGGGTTTCCTTGCACAATACCTTTGTTGTATTTGTGACAACTTTGCCAGAGATAGGAAACTTGGCTAAGTTTCTAGTGGCCTATGTCGTAGTGCATATGGAGAAGTCTTTGCTTAGACACTTTGAATTTGGAGTTTTGTTATAATGAGTTGTGGCACATTGGTGATTTTATCTAGAATTTCCTGTGCAATTTTATTTGCAGAGTTTTTGCCTTTTTCAGCAGTTATGCTAAACAGAGTTTATAGTTTTTTACTATAACATTGAGTTATTTTCCAGGAGAATTGGAGATATAATTTGATATATCATTTTGGAGGAATAATATTTTTGGCCGTTTGATATTTTTAAAAAAATTTTTTTTGGAGATATTCCAGTTTAGGTCTATGGTGGTGAGAGGTATGTTTAGTTCAATTATTTTGCAGCCATCTTTGTTGCAAATGGAGACACCTTTTGAGGAGACATGGGGCAATATTTGCGAGTGTGTCAGCTGGATGCTTTGAGTGCATATTTTTTTGGAGATGGAGTTACATTTTTTTATTATCCTGGTTGGAGATATAATATTTTTTGGAGACTTGTTTTATTCCACATGGAGTTATTGGTGAAATAGAGGTAAGTA
Organism: Macrobrachium nipponense; assembly: GCF_015104395.2. Classification (NCBI taxonomy): domain Eukaryota; kingdom Metazoa; phylum Arthropoda; class Malacostraca; order Decapoda; family Palaemonidae; genus Macrobrachium; species Macrobrachium nipponense. Next base: position 5,484,169 of record NC_087219.1, on the reverse strand, counting down.
TTTTATTTTTATTTGCCGAAATAGAGGTGAATATTTTTTTGTTACTGGAGTGGTGGTTTTATTAACATGTGGTTATATTGGTGAAATAAGAGGGAATATGGTGTGGTTTTGTTATCAATTAAATGAAGAAAATATTTTCATCACTGGAGTGGTGTTATTAATAATATGGTGATTTATATATATATGTGGATGGCATTAACCTTTGGGGGTGACCTTTTCTGTGGTCATGACTTTTTTTTTTTTCCTGGGAGTTTTTCAAGCCAAGAGAGGAGTTCTGAGATTCTTTTTGGTTTTGTGATTAGTTGGAAGCGAGTGGCATTACTGCATTGTGGTCCTATGGAGGTGCTGTGATTTTTTATGTTCACCAGCGAGTTATTTTTTGGTGGCATATAATTGCAGAATTACGAGTTTATCGTAGTTTTTTTTCCCCGGATAGGTGATAATTTTGTATATAATTGGGCAGTATCATGTCTTGGAGACAAATTTTGAACACCTTAGTCATATCCTGGAAATAATTTTGTGAAATGTGCTTACGTGATTTCAGTATAGAACCTTTTTTTTTGAGAATCATTGGTTTCCGAAGTTGGAAGTCTGACAAGACATTTTTATGCTGTAGTTCGAGCACACGGGTCCGCAGGTGGATTTTTTGCTGACAACGCTGCAATGAGTCCGGTGTGGTGACTTTTCCTCTAGTGGTGATTGCTCAGAGTTTTTGCAATATCTGGAAATGTTGACCATAGCATTTCAGGAAAGTGCACGTGAAAGAGTTTGCTTTCTGGCTGAGTCCGATAGCTTGTAAAATTGCGATGGGCAAATTCTGTAACTATGCATATTGCATTTCTTGGGGGAAATGCGGGGTTATGTATATCATGCATATATTATGTGCTTTGTGTTGGGGAGAATTCACGTATTATTATTGCTGTTATTATTATTTTTTTTTCTTTTTCCTACGAGAGATGTAATTGGGGATCGAGCTTTAAATAGCATTTCTTTTCGGATGGGAGATGTGAATTACATAAGTGGGCGTTTTGAAATTAATTATATGAGTTGTGAGGAGTTCTTGCTGTCAGACATTGGAGAACTTTTACTAATATCAGAGCTTGAGAGAACATTTTTGATTTTTGGGGCTAGGCTTGTTACGTGATTTTTTTTTTCTTGGGCTTATTACAATTTTTTTTTTTTTACTTGTGAGAATTTGAGAGTTTGAAATGTGATGTTTTGGATTGTGTGTGTTGGTGTGTGAATTTGGAGAATTAAGTTAGAGAACTTAATTTTTTTTTCTTTGCGGAGTTGTGATAATGACTTATGATTTAGTGGTCATATTAAATGGAGTTAATTGGGAGACGTTCAGTTAGTATTTCTGAATTTTTGAGGTCATTATTTGGGGTTAATTTTCTTTTTTGATTGACCGATGACTTGACTGACATACTTAAACACACCATAATCGTCGTTCCCCGACACTAGTAAGACGCCCACCAGCCGTTGCAGAGATGTTGCTGTCGTTTGCCCGCTTAAGGGAGTTTCTACAAGTCTACAGAGTTCTACAACGCTTTTGAGTCTACAGAAGCCGTTAGATGTCTTCCGCAGGGAGACGTTTCGCCTTCCTACAGCGTATTTTTCACGAGTTGCGATTGCAGACAAAGAGGGATATTCAAGAGTCCAAGATGAGAAAAAGTTTCTACATCCAATTGTTTTTGGAGATGAAGCGTGGTAGACATTACTTTGTGCTGCCAGAGACGTGCAGTTATTGCTATATTTTGTGTTTTGAGCCGGCCAATGTGTTTTTTTTTTATATATATGAGCTGTTTTATGTGGCCTGTGGCTAGGCAGGGGCTAGCCAGGAGGGTGGCCGAGCTAATCTGTTGAAAGGAGGAATGTGCACACTTATCATTTTTAACTTCCCATGGAGACAGAGTCCGAGCGAAAGCTTAAGAAAGCTGATATCTCTTTTCTGGGATGGTGTGACACTAAGATGCTTACTTAGCAGATCAATGTTTGTTCTGTGGGTATGTGAGTTCGAGAGGCTATTGTTCAAGGTGCCTTTGAAAACTGGCTGTGACCAGTTACTGAAGAGTGTGAATTCATGTGTATGTGTACGAACTATGTCCATTCTTAATGGCATGGTTTAGCCAAGAACTAGGGAGACAGCTACGGGAGAAAAGGCAAGATGCCGGGATAGCTCTGCGAAAGTTATATTTGTTTAAGTGTGTGAAATTTCAAGCTGTAATGGGCGGATCTAGTGAGGGGACTAAGTGTCCTGTGTGGAGGGAACTATATTATTTTGGAGGAGAGGTAATTGGTGTGACTAATTATATACTCATCAAGACTTATATGAATACCGGGGGGTTATCTGAGTTAGTTGTCTGTAAGACTTGAATTATTACCATTCCATTAACCCTCTTACGCCGAAGCGGTAAAAAAAAAATTGTCTCCGTGTGCCGGAGGGGTTTCAGAGTGAGCGCGGAAGCAGAAAAAATATTTTTTTCAAAAAATCACAGCGCGCTTAGTTTTCAAGATTAAGAGTTCATTTTTGGCTCCTTTTTTTGCCATTGGCTGAAGTTTAGTATGCAACCATCAGAAATGAAAAAAATTATCATTATCATATATAAATAATGCGATATATGATAGAGCAAAACTGAAATTTCATATATAATTGTATTCAAATCGCGCCGTGCGCAAAACGGTTAAAGGTAACAAGTTACTTTTTTCTTTGTAATGTACACTAAATTGCGATCATTTTGGTATTAAACACATTGTAAAACAATAAAAGCAACACAGAAAAAATATTATCACAAAATAATGCATGAATTTGTAACGTGCGGACGTAAACAAATATTTTTTTCAAAAATTCACCATAAATCTAAATATTGTCCTAGAGACTTCCAATTTCTTTCAAAATGAAGACAAATGATTGAATATTACTATACTGTAAGAGTATTAGCTTACAATTGCAGTTTTCGACCATATCTGACGAGTTAAAGTTGACCGAATATCAAATTTTTTTATATATATATTTTTTATATGCAATTATTTCGGAAATAAGAAAAGCTACAACCTTTAAATATTTTTAGTTTTATTCTACATGAAATTGCGCACATTTTCATATATAAAACTCTATGAAATGCCTTATATGAAACGGAGCAAATATTCCGAGAATAGGACGTACACATTTCGGAAATATTTTGCTAAAGACTTCGAATTTGTTTCAAGATGAAGATAAATGACGGAATATTACTAGACTGTAAGAGTTTTAGCTTACAATTGTGTTTTTGACCATTTCGGTAGAGTCAAAGTTGACCGAACGTGGTTTTTTTTCTATTTATCGTGATTTATATGCAAATATTTCATAAATGAGAAAAGCTACAACCTTCAATTATTTTTGGTTGTATTCTACATGAAATTGCACACATTTTCATATATAAAACTTTATGTAACGGCTAATTTAAAATGGTGCAAACATTACCACAATCGCACGCATGATTTTTTCGGAAGAGTTACCGCGCAGACTTAAAGAAAATGTTATTTTTTTCATAAATTCACCATAAATCGAAATATTGTGCTGTAGACTTCCAATTTGTTGCAAAATTAAGGAAAATGCTTGAATATTACTAGAATATAAGCGTTTTAGCTTACAATTGCGTTTTTCAACCATTTCGGTAGAGTCAAAGTTGACCGAAGGTTGAAATTTTGGGCAATTATCGTTATTTATATGAAAATATCTCAAAACTGATAAAAGCTACAACCATGGGTTGTTTTTAGTTGTATTGTGCATGAAATTGCGCACATTTCCATATATAAAACTTTATATAACGGCTAATTTTAAAATGGTGCAAACATTACCACAATCGCATGTATGACTTTTTTCGGAAGAGTTACCGAGCGGACGTAAGGAAAAAGTTTTTTCATAAATTCACCATAAATCGAAATATTGTGCTAGAGACTTCCAATTAGTTGCAAAATTAAGGTAAATGATTGAATATTACTAAAATATAAGAGTTTTAGCTTACAATTGCGTTTTTCGACCATTTCGGTAGTGTCAAAGTTGACCGATGGTTTAAATTTTGGCAATTATCATTATTTATATAAAAATATCTCAAAACTGATAAAAACTACAATCATGAGTATTTTATTGTTGTATTCTACATAAAAATGCGCACATTTTCATATATAATACTTCATGTAACGGCTAATTTACAATGGTACAAAAATTATGTCAAAGTGACGAAATAATTTCCGAGATGTGTCACAGATACTTTTTAATGCGGCAAGAAAGAAATTCGCGCTTGCGCGCCTGCGTAACGATTGTAAACAAAACAACACCTTGATCCGTGAACTCCCAGCATCCCCCAAGGCGCGTGATTCAAAAGTTTTAGGCTGGTAGGCCTATAAGTATTTTTCTGCGAATTTTAAAAAAAACTCTTGTAAGTCGACGTAAAATACGTCCAGTCGGCACACGGGAGACAAAAAATGTCGACGTAAAATACGTCCAGTCGGCGTAAGAGGGTTAATTATCCTCTAAGAACCTGAATCATTCAATTAATACTTTACTTTGAATAAATGTCTATTTTTGTAGCTCCGACTCTGATTTGATGACCTGATGGAATGGAGAGAGAGAGAGAGAGAGAGAGAGAGAGAGAGAGAGAGAGAGAGAGAGAGAGAGGTGGGGGGGGGAGGGACTGAGTGTTACCAGTTTGCCTTCCGCAATGGCTAAACGCATACCAAATATTAAAATAGCGGGGGGGGGCGACGCTCCTCGTTCTTCATATATGTATACATAAATCAGGTAGCCTATAATCAATCTGTTACCTTGTATCTTACCAATAACTGCAGTTAATATATCAGTTAATATATGATTTTTATCAGTTAAAATATGATTTTTATCATGTAAACCTTTATGTTATGCAATTATCAGGAGTACATTAGTATTTTCTGTAGCAAATGAGTTGAAGTATAAAACTGTATCATATATCATGTGATCATTATTATTTTCGAATATTATCATATGCATATGTCTTATATCTTATTACATGAATCTGTATTTGTGTACACCATGAATTTTTTTTACTTATAAGTATTTTCTATATATCGGCTATTTTACATATAACTAATTGGATATTATTCCTTAACCACTTGCAGGTAATTATGAGTTAACTATATATTCACATTAGTGTCCGTATCACACTCCTATAAGTCAAATGCAAGTCAAGCTTGAGTAATGTTCAGTGTTTGGTTTTGTAGCCGACCGAGCAATTATGTAAGTGTTACATAATGAAATATATGGAATGTTATTCCAAATATAAAAACTAAAACTATGATTAATTAAAACCAGTGACCCAAGAGGTCAACCAGTTTCCTTGCAGGAGTGTGATTGGACCAGATAAGATAATGTAGGCTAAGCTGACGTGTTGCATCAGTCAGTGACTGGTTTGTCGTCATTTATGGTCATCAAATCCATTGTTTTGTAAACTATTGACAAAGCTTCCTGCTTGAGGAAACCACAGTGACCTATAACCCAGACCGGCCTACATGACTTGTAATCTATGTCATCTGTGTGTATGTTCATATGTTCGAGCTACTGTCTGCTCACTTCATGATTTGTAAACCAGATTGTATGTCAGACTTCATTAAGCCAGCTTCCTTGGAAGACCTGTCCAATTTTATCTGATCTTCATGATGTAGACTTAGAGAATACAGATATTTTCGTACTCTGTGTTTCAACACTAGAACCTCACATCAGAAAGAAGATACTGAATGAACTTAGAATTATTATCGAAATCCAAGATACTCCAATGAGGATGGGGAGTCATAACAACCGACCTTAGCGTAAAATATCACAGTCTTAATAACCTCACAGGGCGCCTTGTTATACAAAGGCATCAGCCCTACATATGCAAGGTAGAGAGAGATTTGCACACTGGTTGTAAATATACCTGGACCATCATAATCCCCTGTATGATAATGTTGCCATATCATTAGGATTGTTTCAAAATTGTATTTTATGGTTCTCTCAGTAAACTTGTATTTTTCTCAATTTTTGTTTTACATTGAATAACATTACTATTTACATGTGTATATTATATGCACCTTGATAAAGGATTTATTTCTGTAAAATTAGAAATAATTTATTGGTAATTAACTAACCGACATCATTCTCAAGTACAGGAAAGAAATGTTTTCGATTTCATCACGTGATTGAATGCAGCTACCTTATTGTATGACGACTTATTTTTTTTGTTCTTTTCAGAAATATGGATTACAGTGAAAATATTGTTCGTCAGAGACAAAAATTATACATCGGAACCGAGTGATGAGATGAGGTGATCTTGCCAGGAAGAAGATTTTGGCATAGTTTTGTATATTATTTTCGGGGTTACATTGTGGATTGAATGGGGGGGAAAAGCTTTTCTTTAATTTATAGATGTCAAGTAGAGAAAAACTATGGATTGGATAAACTTTGGGGATGCTATATCGAGTTATTAAAAAGATATGCACGGTGTTGGGGTGGGCTTCTATGAGAAGCTCTGGATACCTAGTATGATAAAGATGGCTGGCTTCTCCCAGAAGCCCCAAGATCGGAAACGGTTAAAGCTTCATTTTCTTTTAGTATAACCAAATAAATACCGAATGAAAATGTGCATGATAGACTTCCAGAAAAATGCATTTACAGTATATAGTACAGTATACATATGCTGTATACAGACTTCACATGCTTGGTATATTTTATGTCAATTGGCAATTACAGTAACTCATTTTTTAATGAAACCTCAATCTTTTGAAAGGTTTTTTTTATATTTTTTTTGTTTTTGTTTGATCAATTAAATATTGAGGTACAAGGTGTACTACACATAATTAGCAATGTACGTGTCATGGGTGATATTTTACCGTTACAAAGATTTATAGTACTATTTATACTTGTACATATTATGTCAGGGTCTTTTGAACATAGTACAGTACTACTGTATTGTACTGGATGCACACTAGGGGCACACCATGTACAGACAGGCAGTCCCCAGTTATCAGCAGACTTGGTTATCACCGATCCAGTTTTATATGTCGGCGATTTATGGCGCTATAAAGGGCCGAGTTCTATTTATCGGCGCCAAAAGGGTTCTTTTGGCATTCTATAAGGGTGCTTATGGCTTCAATAACCGGTTATCAGTGCCATTATGGCCCCGTAAATCGTTGAGTTTTGGTTAATGGCGGTTTTCGCTTATCGGCGCACCCACAATAACCGGGGACTGCCTGTAATGTCAGAAAGACATGGACAACAGACAAAACCTTAAGCGATTATTCTTTGGTTATTTCTATTAAACCTACCTTGTTTCTTGACTTCTCAAATTCTTCTCTGTGCTTTGAAGCATGGGACTTTTTGATGGTGAGCTTGATTTTTTCTTGCATTAAAGTCACTTCTTCTGAAGCTGTGGCCAATCTCAGGGATTTCACAGAGTCATTCATTAACTTTTGCTTTTCTGTGCATTTGCTGAGTGCCAGTCGATCTATTCCTATCTGACCTTGGGCTGTTAAAATAAAAAGTACTAGATACAAATTGTTATTGCTACTCTACTGCTACCATTACCACAATTTTTAATCACATAATTCCTCATGACAATGTAATTTGACAGGAATGCATCCCATGATCATCTTATTTATGACACTGATTTACTTTTGAAGCCACATTGTTACATAAAAAGCTAAACCCAACATAAGCAGTACATAAATTATTATTTCTCTAACAAAAGCAGTACATAAATTATTATTTCTCTAACAAAAGCAGTATATAAATTATTATTTCTGTAACAAAAGCAGTACATAAATTATTATTTCTCTAAGTATATGACAATTTATATTTATTCATTTTTCTTTAATCCAACATAATTTCACTCGGTTCCAGATGGTGTATATCACCTTAAGTCCCTGGGCCAAATCTATAATAGCAGATTAATGTTTACATTCCGTTTTATAAATTTTCAGAGATATTAGTGTTTGTATCATTCAATATTTATCCCTGTCCTAAGAAAGTAACAAATTGATCAGAAAAGATGCACAACAAATTTATATAATGTAAAAAGTGACATGCTCCTGATGACCAAGCTGAATTTCTGAAATTTCAAAGCATTTCTGTATACTGAAGCAATGGCTTAAACATACCAAATTACCATGTTAATTATTTTTCCTATTTATAAATGAAATTCAAATAGCACAGTAATCCTTTGATCACCTACACTAGCACATTCTTAAGGGTGCAAGCAAATCCAGTGTTTATAGTAGACACGGTGACTTCACTTAGCCTTGGCAAAGCTCCCTCTAGGCCACCTCAAAATCTTACTGTGACTGCCAATGAAAACACACTCTTAAAAAATTGAATAAAATCCCAAGAAATGTTATATTTCTATAATAAAATTAATTTTTATAAATATACTTACCAAGTAATTACTTAGCTACCGATAGCCTCGCACAGCATCCTAAATTCAAAAATTTGTGCGCAAGTCACTGTTGCAATGCAGGGGTAACTGTTCCTGCCCACTGCAACGGGAACTCGCAAGTGACTAAAGCCAACAGCGTCATTCTTATTTATTGCCACTAAGTCCATGAAAATCAGAGGGGAGGAGGGCGGGCTCTGATTTAGTAATTACTTGGTAAGTATATTTATATAACTTCATTTTACTTTAAAAATGTTATTTTCATGATAAAATAAATTTTTGAACATACTCACCTGATGTCACGGCAGAATTTCAAAACTCGCGGCAATCGCCGATTGGGTAGTCAGGTGCACCACCTGTGCGCCCTCTACCCAGGTACGTAGAACCGTTCCAACTATTCCTCAGATCTTCCATGCCCATAGTCTCTAGAGGGGGGGAGGGGGGGAATTTAATTATATATAACTACCAGGTGAGTGTGTTCAAAAATTTATTTTATCATGAAAATAACATTTTCAAACATCTAACTCACCTGGTAGTTATATATATAGCTGATTAACACCTTTGGTGGAGGGTCAGAGACAGCTATCATCGTTGGAATTGACATAAGTGTTAATAAAAACAAACTTACGGGTTCGTACCTGTTAAGGAAGCTGACTTTAATGATATCCTGCCTCATTGTGTCTGCTTTCCTTATGAGGTCCAGCGATCCACCCAGGGGGCTGAAGACCTCTTGGAGACTGTCAACCGGTCAAAACTCTATGTGACTAGACTCCCTACAATACTCTTGTTCCGGGCGCTACTAAGGAACAAGTTGATCACCTGACTAAAGATCAATGATTGTGGAAGACTGCATCCAGTCTCCACAAACAACCATAACTTTTCAATAGTTCCAAGATAAGAAAAAGAGTATTGGATTATGGGTTTTAAGGGGTAGACCCTTTTCCCACTACTGAAAGAGCTGCTACAAACGGACCCAGTGTGTAGCAGTCCTCATACAAAGTTTGCACTTGCGTAAGATAGTGCGACGCAAAAACTGACTTGCTCCTCCAGAATGTTGCGTCCAGGATATTCTGAAGGGATCTATTTTGTTTAAATGCTACCGAGGTTGCTACGGCTCTAACCTCGTGAGTCTTAATTTTAAGTAGCTTCATATCTGCTTCAGTACATGCTGAATGCGCTTCCCTAATTAATTGCCTTATAAAAAAGGATAGCGCATTCTTCGACATTTGCAGAGAGGGCTTCTTGACCGAACACCAAAGCCCTTCTGAAGTGCCACGTAATTGTCTCATTCTCTCCAAGTAATGCCTCAGAGACCTTACCGGACAAAGAACTCTCTCTGCTTCCTCACCCGTGAGATCCGAGAGGTTCGGAATTTCGAATGACTTGGGCCAGGGTTGAGAGGGGCGTTCGTTTTGGGCTAGGAATCCCAACTGTAGCAAGCAGATGGCTTTGCCCTGTCTGAAACCTACAGTTTTGCTGAAGGCATGGATTTCGCTGACCCTCTTTGCTGTTGCTAGGCTAATCAGGAAGAGAGTTTTCATGGTGAGGTCCTTAAAGGATGTTTCCTGTAAGGGTTCGAACCTGTCACTCATGAGAAACTTGAGGACTACATCCAAATTCCAAGATGTTGAGGATTGTATTCTTTCCTTAGTTGTCTCGAAGGATATAAGAAGATCTTGTAGATCCTTATTATCAGATAGATTAAGGTTTCTATGCCTGAAGACAGCTGCTAGCATGCTCCTATAACCCTTGATAGTAGAAGCAGAAAAGTTACGTCTCTTCTTGAGGTATAGCAGAAAATCTGCTATCTGAGTCACAGAGGTACTGGAAGAGGAAATAGAGTTGTCCCTGCACCATCCTCTAAAAGTCTCCCACTTCGATTGGTATACCTTAATGGTTGAAGACCTTGCTCTTGCAATTGCACTAGCTGCTTCCCTCGAAAATCCTCTAGCTCTTGAGAGTTTTTCGATAGTCTAAAGGCAGTTAGCTGAAGAGCTTGGAGGTTTTGGTGATACCTTTCCAAGTGGGGCTGTTTGAGTAGATCTACTCTTAATGGAAGGCTTCTTGGGGTGTCCACCATCCATTCCAGTACCTCTGTGAACCATTCTCTTGTCGGCCAGAAGGGTGCCACTAGAGTCATCCTGGTTCCTTCGTGAGCCACAAACTTTTGCAACACTCTGTGTACTACTTTGAATGGTGGAAAGGCGTACACGTCTAGATGTGTCCAATTCAGAAGGAACGCATCTATGTGGATTGCTTCTGGGTCTGGGACTGGAGAACAGTAAGTCTCCATCCGTCTTGTCTGCGCTGTTGCGAAGAGATCTATGCAAGGGCGCCCCCAGATTCGCCATAGACTCTTGCAAACTTCCTGATGGAGAGTCCATTCTGTTGTCAAGACTTGATGTTTTCTGCTCAGGATGTCTGGTCTCACATTCTTTTCTCCCTGAATGAAGCGTGTTACCAGAATAACTTTTTTTCCTTTCGTCCAGAGGAGCAGTTCTCTTGCTGCTCTGTACAGAGACTCTGAGTGTGTCCCACCTTGTTTGCTGATGTAGGCCAACGCCGTTGTGTTGTCGGAGTTGACCTGTACCACTTTGTTCCGGACTACGCTCTCTAATTCCTTGAGAGCTAGGAAAACTGCAGTCAATTCTTTCAGATTGATGTGGAACTTTTCTTGCTCCTTGTTCCAGATGCCCGAGACTTCTAACTTCCCCAGTGTTGCTCCCCAGCCCGAGTCCAAAACGTCGGAAAACAACACTAGGTCTGGGTTCCTCTGCTTTAGGGAATACACATTGACTCTAGTGTCTTCTTCTTGTCCCAATGCTGATTTAGATGAAACTGCAGAGGGCGTTGATTTAGATGAAACTGCAGAGGGCGTAGGTTCAGTCTTCCCAAGGAGACAAACTGTTCTAGCGAGGAAAGGGTCCCCAGCAGACTCATCCATTCCCTCGCAGAGCACTTTTGTTTCTTTAGGAAGTTTCTTATTTTCTCTAAAGCTTGTTCCGTTCTCAATGTGGACGGAAAAGCCTGAAAAACCTGACTCTGAATCCTCATCCCCAAGTACAAGATTTCCTGGGATGGGATCAGTTGGGATTTCTGGTGGTTTATCAGAAGGCCTAGGTCTTCTGATTATCGAATTGTTTTCTGAAGATTCTCCAGACAGTCGGCGCAGGAATGGGCTCTGAGGAGCCAATCGTCCAGATACAATAAGGCTCTGATGCGTTTCTTGTGTAGCATTGCTGCTACGTTGCTCATAAGTTTTGTGAAAATTTGAGGTGCGGTATTTAGACCGAAACAAAGAGCTCGGAATTGATATGTTTCTGTCTGGTAAACAAATCTTAGATACTTTCTGGAGTTCGGGTGGATCGGGACGTGAAAATAAGCATCCTGGAGATCCAACGAAACCATCCAATCGTCTCGTCTGACTGCAGCAAGAACTGATTTCGTTGTCTCCATAGTGAATTTTGTTTTCTTCACGAAAAGATTCAGGGAACTCACGTCCAAAATCGGTCTCCATCCGCCCCATTTCTTGGGGACCAGGAATAATCGATTGTAAAACCCCGGAGATTCCAGGTTCCGAACTCTTTCTATTACCTCCTTCTGAAGCAGCATAGAAACCTCTTGTTGTATAGCTAGAGTCTTGGACTCCTCTCTGTACTTGGCTGACAGATTGATCGGTCTTTCTGCTAAGGGGGTTTTTTTCCAGAAAGGGATCTTGTATCCTTTGAGAAGCTGAATAGACCAAGGATCTGCTCCCTTTTTCTCCCATGTTTGCCGGAAATTTTTGAGTCTGGCTCCTACCACTGTCTGAAGAAGATCTTTGTCAGACTTTATTACTTCCTCCTCTGAAGCCTCTTTTCTTGGAGTTTTTTGTAGTAGGTCTTGCATTCCCCCTCCTGAGGGATCTACCTCGAAGGGCCGAGAACTATGTGGTAGAGGAGTGGTTTCTTTGAGTTTCTGTCCTGCAAAACTTGACGGAACAACTCTCCTTGCTGCTTTAGTCATCAGATCTTGTGTCGCTTTTTGGGTCAGAGCTGAGGATACTTCTTTTACCAAACTATGCAGAAAAAGATGAGTCGAAAGGGGAGCGAAAAGCAGTTCCGCTCTCTGAGTGAGCGTTACTCCACTCGAAAGAAACGAACAAAATTGGGCCCTTTTCTTTAAGATTCCAGCTGAGAAAAGGGCTGCTAGCTCGTTTGACCCGTCTCGAAGCGCTTTGTCAATGCATGACAAGGTGAACGAGTTCTTCCGTTTTGGTAGACTTCAAGTTTTCAGTTTTCTTCCCCAACGAACCCAGAGTCCAGTCTAGGAAGTTAAAGACTTCGAAGGCTCTAAAAATCCCTTCGAGGAGGTGGTCCATTTCAGTGGGAGACCAAAACACTTTCGTCTTCCCCATGGCCGTCCGACGAGAAGAGTCCACAAGACTAGAGAAGTCCCCATGGGAAGAAGCTGGAACTCCCAAACCTAGGACTTCTCCAGTGTCGTACCAGATGCTGGATCTGGAAGCTAATCTGGCCGGAGGAAATGAAAAAGCTGTTTTTCCCTGGTCTTTCTTAGAGTCCATCCATTCCTTCATTAATTTCAAGGCTTTTTTCGATGAGCGCGATAATACCATCTTCGTAAAGTCGGATTCTTTAGAAGCCTTCCCTAGAGTGAACTCTGAAGGTGGGGAACGAGGGGCAGCTGGCACAAAACTTTCTGTTTGATTGTCTTCCTCAGAAACGACTTGCATCTGATCAAAAGGAGAATGGGGGATGTCTTCATTCCTTTCTTCTGATTGAGACATAACTGATGTAGCGATGTCATGTTTCGTTTGTGCATCCAAAATGAAATCTTGATGATCGACATGCTTTCCAGTTTCTTGATGCCTGGAGTCTTGTCGTCCAGTACCTTGATGCCTGGTGTCCTGTCTCATGACGCTTTTTGTCCTGGCGTCTTGCTTCAAGACGTTTTTCGTCCTGGCGTCTTGCTTCAAGACTTTTTTCGTCCTGGCGTCTTGCTTCAAGACTTTTTTCATCCTGGTGTCTTGCTTCAAGACGTTTTTCGTCCTGGCGTTTTGCTTCAAGACACTTTTCGTCCTGTCATCTTGCTTCAAGACGTTTTTCGTCCTGGCGTCTTGCTTCAAGACGTTTTTCGTCCTGTCGTCGTGCTTTAAGAAGTTTTTCGCCCTGGCGTTTAACAGTAAGAGTAGCAGGTTGATATGACTGCATAAGAGAGGAGAGTTTCTGCTTAAAATCTTGCAGTACGGAAAACTGCGGAGCTTCTTGCTGCTGGGGACAGACTAGAGAAGCTGCAAAGTCAATCTCTCTCTCTTCATTCTGTTCGTCTTGAGATGAAAGGCCTGAAGAATGCCAATCCGAAGGAGGAGCAGGAGCATGCACTGAAGGCATCCAATCGTCCGATGCTTCCTTTACTCCTACCAAAGACGACGGCCGCCTGTGCGGCATCTTGCGTCTTATATTGGTAGAAGAGCAAACATCGGAGACGAAAGGGGAGCGATCAGGAGTTGCAGCACGCACCGAAAGTCTCCCTTCGTCCGATCCTTCCTTACTTCCTGCCAAAGACGACGGCCGCCTGTGCAACATCTTGCGTCTTGATTTGGCAGGAGAGCAAGCATCGGAATCGAAAGAGAAATGATCCGGAGTTGCAGTTTGCACCGGTTTCCCCCTTTCCAATATTTCCTTGCCTCCTACCAAAGACGATGGCTGCCTGTGTGACATCTTACGTCTTAATTTGGTAGGAGAGCAAATATCGGAACTTGAAGGGAAGCGCTCCGGGCTGCTCCAATGACTACATCCTGGACGCTCTTGACGTTTTTCGTCCTGGCGTCCAGTATCAAGACGCTCGGCGTCCTGGTATTTTCTTTTAATGGGTCTGGATTTCAAAGTCTGATGCCAGCCCCGTCTGGGTACTGTGTCGTCAGACGACGAAGAAAACACTTTAACCTCGCTTTTCCTATAGCGAGGGTGAGCGTCCTGGGTATCGTCTACAGGTACGCTCGAGGGGATGACCGCTCGGGAGCTAAAACCTCTCGCCTCCCTTCGTCAGTCGACTTTCCTTCTCACAGGGGTTGGTGAGTTTGGAAGAGGTCTAGGACTAGGAGCATGACAAGTCCGAGCGGCCGCACCCTCCACTGCACTTGCACTAATTTCACTATTCACTTTAATATCTCTCATATTAGACCATAATTTATCCCTGTCTTGTGCCAGGGATTCTACCCGTTGACCAAGGGCTTGAATGGCTGTCATCATGTCCTGTAATGATGGACTTTTACCTGTTTCTGAAACTGGATTTGGTAATGATACAACAGGAGGAGGATCAATAGGATTATCGAGGGATAGAGAACTATCTATTCCTTGACTGTCTATGGAGGAGCGAGACAAGGTCTTCTTCGCTCTCCTTTATCCTATCCTTCTCTAATTTGCGCACATAGCGGTAATATTCAATCCATTCAGTCTCAGGCAAGCCCACACATTCATTACATCTATCACCTATCTCACAAACTTTTCCTCTGCATTTACTACAAATAGAATGAGGATCCAAAGAGGATTTAGCAAGTCTAGTCTTGCAACCTTTCACACACATTCTCAAACTTGAAGCAGAATCAGTCATGATGAGAAATCAAAAAGAGAGATAAAAAACAAGCAAAGGTCAAACCAACAATATCGAAAAGTCAAGAAAAATCCAAAATCAAAATCCAATTCAAGCGAAAGCCAAAGCCAAAGTGTACTTCACCAAATAATACTGCAAAAAACACGGGCTAGCGAGCGAAGTTCCAACGATGTCACCGTAGCGGCGGCAGGGAAGATCTGAGGAATAGTTGGAACGGTTCTACGTACCTGGGTAGAGGGCGCACAGGTGGTGCACCTGACTAACCAATCGGCGATTGCCGCGAGTTTTGAAATTCTGCCGTGACGTCAGGGACGTAAGCTATATATAAAACTACCAGGTGAGTTAGATGTTTGAAAATATCATTTTTATAAAAGTATCTTATCAAGTATAATTACTTAGCTGAATCCCACATTGCTAGGGAGGTGGGATGAATGGACTAAACTAACTCATTGCATTGAAGTAATGTTAACATTGAACTAGAGGAATGGGTAATACTGGCTTAATGTTTGTCGCTTGCTTACCTGGTAAGAGAGCTACAGCAGGAGATGCTGCCTCTGGTGGTGCTCATCTTAACCTGTAGTGGCGCGGCAGTGAGCCGGGAGTCACCTCTATATCATTAGAAGTCTTGCAACGGGGATATGCCTGGCCCCTGCCAAGACTCAAGATAAAAATATTCATGTCCAAGACCTGGGCGCAGTACCATAACGACAAGACCAGAGAATAAATATGTCACCTTTACATTGTTACACAAATTCACTATATAAAAAATAATAAATAAATAAATAAAAAAAAACACTAACCAACCAACCAACCAACTGGTGGGTCCTCCAGGTACTAGGTACCCCTCAGGCTCCCCATAACTTGACATCCTTGACACAAGGAAAAGAGATAGGGGAGAGATCGTACCTCTCCTATGCTTCCTCACCCTACCTACCATGTCACCCACCACCAATTTTCAAACACTGTTTCCACTTCTTTCAAATATGTGACTCATATCGACTTACACCTCTCTAATAAGTTGATTGAAGGATCGAGGGAAAAATGAGTTATGTTTAAAGGAGAGAGAGGTGGCCAAAGCTCTGACTCATACACACTCACTTTAAGCAACTGAAGTGATTTCTCTTGTATCCAGGAATGAGCTTTGGATATTAGGTCTCTGATAAAGAACGAGGCCATTCTTGGAAAGCGGACGGGAGGTTGATTGATTGATTGTGTATTATATCTGGCATCACAACATCTGGGTAACTGACACCGAAATAAATTTTAGAAAAAATTAAATTTTTGATAAATTTCATATAAAAAATCTATAAATATATTATATAAAAATTTTGTTCATATATATAAGTTCTTACATAGACAATCTATGTATAATTTAAATTTGGTTGAGGAGGCCCGCTTCCCTCATATAGATATAATAACTGCTCTATATTACAATCCTCTGCTCTATATTATAATCCTTTCCGAGAATTGTAGCTAGGATAAAATTACCTACTCTGTCACGACCCCAAGACAGGAACCTATGACTCAAATTCCCGAATGTGGGACATTAAATTAGCAAATGTCTCACAGTCAAGAGCACAGTACAGTTCTCGCAAAACTGAGGATTTTCACGAGACATCAAGAACCCATGCGTGAGTCTTGTATGTCCAATCCTCAATCAGCACAACATAGTTTCTTGTCTCCTTGGCATATTTGGATGTGACCAAGGAGACACTGATGACGTGATACTGCGCATTTTTTGATTAGTCAAAATATCCTCCCACTGGGACTGCCAACATTTTTTAACTCTCTGACCTACTAGAGGATACAAATCCTGATATGGTAGAAGGTATCTTGTGGGTTCTGGGGAGCTAACCACGGACTTTGCAAGTTGGTCAGCTTTCTCATTCCCAGCCACCCCAACATGGGAAGGAACCCAACAGAACTTTATTTCTTTCCCTCTTCTTTTTAGTAAAAGCAGCCATTCCAATATATCTAAAATCAGAGGGTTTAAAAGGGTTAAAAGATTCCAGCGACTGAAGAACACTTCTTGAGTCACAATATATAATAAAATTATTTTCATTCCGAATTAAAACTTCCTTTAAAGCCTTTAAAATTCCATGGGAGGGTTTCTTGACTGAACACCAGAGGTTACTTGGGGATCCCCTGATCTCCATTCTCTCAAGGTAACACCTCAGTGCTTTGACTGGGCAGAGAGCTCTTTCCTCTTCATCTGATCCCAGGATACCTGTTAAGTTCCTTATGTGGAAGAGCGAGCCCATGGCTTATTAGGATTCTCGTTCTTGGCTAGGAAGCCCAAGGTGAAGGAGTTGACCGTGTTGCCTTGGGAAAATCAAACTCTCCTATCAATAGTGTGTAGCTCATTCATGTGTTTAGCCGTAGCTAAGGCTACTAAAAACAATGTTTTACATAAAACATTTTTGAGAGAGGTGGACTAAAGGGCTCGAAGAGAGAACCCAATAGCAACTTAAATACTACGTCCACGTTCCAGGAAACCAATGTTGACTTCTGCTTGGAAGTATCGACAGATTTCAGTAGGTCATTAAGATCTTGGTTCACAGAAAGATCCAGATTACAATGCTTAAACACAGAGGAAAGCATTGCTCAGTAAACTTTTAATCATAGAAGATGAAAGGTTCTTGGGAGGTTTCTTAAGAAATAAGAGAAAATCAGTGATCTGGGTTACAGATGTCTCAGAAGACATCTGGAGCACCATCTACGGAAGACTGCCCACTTTTGACTGGTAGACATTGCTAGCACACTGGCGTCTGCACTTTGCAATAGCTTCCGCAGCTGCTCTTGAAAATCCCTTAACTCTGATGCGTTTCCTGACAATCTGAAACCTGTCAGAGCGAGTGTGGACAACCCTTGGTGGTACCTTCTGAAGTGCGGTTGTCCGAGTAGCCACAGTCTTTGGGGTAGCAGTCACAGGAAGTCTATCAGAAGACGTAAGAGGTCTGGGAACCATTCTTTCGTGGGCCAGAACAGAGCAACCAGTGTCACTGAGACATTGCCATGAGACAAGAACTTGTTCAGGACTTCCCTGACCAGGCTGAAAGGAGGGAATGTGTAAAGATCCAGGTCCAACCAATTGATCAGCAGCGCGTCTGTCGCCCATGCTCGAGGATCTAGGGCTGAGGATACAAAGAGAGGAAGGTGGTTTTTCCTTGATATTGCAAATAAGTCTATTAGGGATCTGCCCCACAATCTCCACAGGTCAGGGCAAATCGCTGTCATCCAAAGTCCATTCGGTGGGAAGCACTTGCCTCTGCCGACTCAATTCGTCTGCCAGGACATTTAATTTCCCCTGAATGAAGCGGGTGATGAGTGTTACTTGATGTTGATGAGCCCACAAGAGTAGCTCTCTTGCTATCTGACAGAGAGAAAAGGAGTGAGTGCCCCCGTTTCTTGATGTAAGACAAGGCCATGGTGTTGTCTGCATGTACAACCACCGTCTTGTTGTACATGAACAAGAACTGACGTAGGCCCGGATGAATGGCCTTCAACTCCTTAATGTTTCTTCTAGAGATCAGGTCCTGGCAGCCACCATTTGAGATAGGATTCAATCTCCAGTGTGATAGGAAAAATCGTTGAGTCCAGTTGAGTCTTCCTGTCCCAGTTGGCTTTGAAGAAGAACTGAAGATTTCTCATGTGTAACCTGCCCAATGGAATGACATCCTCGATATAAGAAAATGTTCCCAGCAGACTCATCCACTGTAGAGCCAAGCACAATGGGAGAGAGAGAAACTTGGAGATTGAATGAGTCCAGTTTGCAATTCTCTTTGGGGATGGAAAAGCCTGATAAGTCTGATAGTTGAAAATCATCCCCAAACAAAGAATCTCCTGAGATGGTACCTTATTATTATAAGAATAGTTTAACCATACCACTGAGCTGATTTTCAGCTCTCATAGGGCTGGCCCGAAGGATTTGATAAAATGCCAGGTCTAGGCCAAAGGCCAGGAACTGGGACCAAATAGGTCATGTAGTATAATACACAATAAATTAAAATTAAGAAAAAAAAATGCATAGAGGCAGAGGCTTTCATACTAGATCACAAACAGGCAATAAATACATTACTCACGTTTCCATACATACTAAAAAGGTTATTAAAATTAACAAAATTTTATCTAAAAATTTTATCTAAAAGAAATTAACCCTCTTACGCCAATTTGACGTATTAAACATCGAGATAAAATGTCTCCCGGGTGCCAATTGGAATATACGTCGACATAAGTTTTTTTTTTTAAATTTGCGGAAAAATACTTATAGGCCTACCAGCCAAAAACTTTTGAATCACGCGCCTTGGGGGGGATGCTGGGAGTTCACGGATCAAGCTGTTGTTTTGTTTAGAAGCATGACCCAAGTGCGCATGCGCGAAATGCCGCCTCCTCGCATCAGCCAGCATCAGCAACGCGTCGTCCGAGAGCGATCTTTTGCCGCAATCGTGTTTATCCGAACTTGTGCGAGACTTTGAATATTTGTGTTGCTACAGGACGTTTATAGAGATGTCTCAACGATGTATGGAACGCGAAAGGCGCGTTTTACCCGTCAGAAGGGATCGTGTGAGGCGTATTTTGGACTTGGATGCTGGCGAAGGACCAAGCACCAAGGATGACCTCACACCTCAACGCCGTTCTGTGCGGCCACGTGCAGATGAAAGTGGTTTAGGGTCACAACGTGTGTCTCATATGTCTTTAGTAACCCCTAGGAAGCATCGGGGCGTCCTTAGGGGCATTCGGAGGAATTTGGGAGGCCTCCAACCAAGGGACATAGACGAGTACTTATCGGAGTTCGATCGGGAGTATGTCGCAAGTCCTCATTTTGATGGCAGTTGGTCATCCAGTGATGAGGACATCACTTCCGATGTCAGTGACGATGAATATTTGCCCCCAAATGTCCGTTCGAGGCTCACATTCCGAAAGTGAGCTCGAATCTAGTGGTTTTAGTGCATATGAGGGGGAATCTGAGGAGGGGGAGGATAAGGATATAGGGTCTAGTTTTATCGCAGATGATGATACAGAAAGCGAAGGCCTAAGTGAGGGAGATGGGCCAGTGGGGGGGTTTCGTGTGTGAAATCGTGCCAGCGCTCGTGCGCGCGCACGGGCACATAGAAGGTCGGATCGTCGTGCCAGCCAAGGTGAAGGTCGGTCGTCCGAGAGCGACGAGGGGTGGACGGAGGACCCCACCCCACCTAACATGCACCCATTCACGGCAACACCTGGGCTCACTGTACCTGTTCCTCTCACTGCTCCGGGGTTCATCCAGCTGTTCCTTACGCGGGAATTGCTGGAGTACCTGGTAGAAGAGACGCCGGACTACGCTCGGCACTGCCATGATGAACTGCGCACGACATTATCGTATCGCTGGCGGGGCTGCAACCTCATTGGCATGGCGCATTTTGTGGGGCTTCACATTTTTTTTGGATTGATGCCTGCTGCCGACGTCAGGCAATATTGGAGCGTAATTTTTTTTTAGGTATGCCCAATGTGCCGGGCGTTATGCCCCGTGATACTTTCCTGGCGTTGGACAGACATTTCAACGCCTTCATAACCCCAAGAAGCCGAAGAAATATGGAGTGAAATTTATTTTTTATTACAGAGTCCAACACTGGATATGTCGTGGACTTCTTAAGTGTATTCCGAGGTCTTCTCCACGATGCGTGAAACTGTGTTCAGGCTTGTGGATCGTTTCCGTAACCAGGGATACCACCTGTTTATGGATACAGGCGTCCCCGGGTTACGACGGTTCCGGCTTACGACGTTCCGAGGTTACGACGCTTTTTCTTAAATATTCAATGGAAAAATCCGTCCTGGGTTACAATGCTTGTTCCGAGGTTACGACGCTGACGCTTCCGACGCTCCGAGTTAACGACGCTTTTAAAAAACACATGCTATGATAAAAATCCTTTATAGTTTAGCACAGTATATAATAAAAATGTTATTGTTATATGTTAGAAATCAGAAAGGATTGATATTTGTGTCCGACTGTGGGGAACAGCCATTCGGTCGTTAGCTTCACTCGAAGCTTTCTATTTTTCTTAATAAGTTAAAAGTAAATAACTTAATGCTACTTAGTATAGTAACTATTAGCGTTAATGATAACTAAAATGAATAATAAAATTAAACTTATGAATTAAATTACTTAAACTAGTAATTGCCTAATAGGTCTTAAGTTCGCGCGTGCGTAATATGTACCTGTCAAAGGTAAGAAGTAAATTACCTCGGAGGTTACCACAGCCACGGCGAACAGTTACAGTAAGAGTTTCTCATTAGCAAGGCCGGCATCTACATTGTAATAGGAAATTAACCCTGAACAAAACTGAACGTTCTAACTCCAAGACAACGACAATTTTGGAATACGTCAACGTCAACATTTGTGATAAGTGCTTTACATTATTATGTATCTTTGGCCATGTCTAGGGAAAAAGGTAATGTACGGCAATGTCACAAAGTTTTATTAGTGGATCTATTCTTTAATGTAAGTTGTTTTGGTTGTTAATTAATTGTTTTGTTTATTAAATATAAGTAAGATTGAAATTAAAATAAATTCCAATATATAATACAATTAAGTTTGTTCATACTTACCTGGCAGATATATATATAGCTGTATTTTCTGAAGTCTGACAGAATTTCAAAACTCGCGGCACACATAGTGGGCGGCCAGGTGGTAGTACCCATTCCCGCCGCTGGGAGGCGGATATCAGGAACCATTCCCATTTTCTATTCATATTTTCTCAGTGCCACTGTTTCCTGAGGGGAGGTGGGTGGGCACTTAATTATATATATCTGCCAGGTAAGTATGAACAAACTTAATTGTATTATAACAATAACATTTTGTTCATGAAACTTACCTGACAGATATATATATAGCTGAATCCCACCTTCGGATGGTGGGAAGAGACAGAATAGGATTTTAGGAAACTAAATTAAGTAGATGATATACATCTTGGTTCCTCACCTGTTAGCATAGCTGACTTCATGATTACTGTCACCTAAGCCTGCTTCTGCTTAATCAGAGTTGCCAGCGAGGTAGAGACCTGTAGTGCTGGTGCGCTCTGGATGCTCTGTCAACGGGGGCGTGCCCACAACATGACTAGACCATCGTACCATACATATGCGGGCTATGAAGCAACTGACCACCACCTGACCAACTAGACAAAACCCCATGAAAACTAACCTAATGAATGGAAGATCTTCACAAAAAATCTCACCAACAACCAAAAACGCAAAACATTTTAAAAACTAACCTAAATCATAACTAAGGGATAGGAAAACAGCTACCTCCAGCCCCCAAAACTGTGTCTGCAGAAATGTATGGTCCAAGAGAACAACAGTCCTCGTATATCGTTCTCACATCTCTTAAATAGTGTGAGGCGAATACAGAGTTGCTCCTCCAAAAGGTGGCATCAAGGATATCCTTGATTGACATGTTCTTTTGGAAGGCAAGCGAGGTTGCGACAGCTCTGACCTCGTGCGCTTTCACTCGCAAGAGGCTCAAATCAGTCTTCTGGCAAGATGAATGAGCCTCTCTTATAATGTCTCTCAGAAAGAAAGCCAAAGCATTCTTAAATAATGGTAAATCAGGTCTCTTCACAGAGCACCACAGATTACCTGAGGGACCTCGTACCTCCTTCATCTCGTGAACGTAAAACTTGAGAGCCCTGACAGGGCACAGGACTCTCTCTGGTTCTTGGCCCACTAGGTCGTCATACCCTTTATCTCGAAGCTCTTGGGCCAAGGGTTAGACGGGTTCTCATTTTTCGCCAAGAACGTGGGACTCAAAGAGCAGACAGCGTTGTCACCTTTGAAGCCCACATGCTTACTAATGGCTTAGATTTCGCTAACTCTCTTCGCCGTCGCCAGAGCAGTTAGGAAAAGAGCCTTCTTTGTCAAGTTCCGAAGAGACACTGCGTGGAGAGGCTCGAAAGGACTCGACATCAAAAGTCTTAGAACCACATCTAAGTTCCAGGAAGGAGGCCTCGCCTGAGGTATCTTAGTCGTTTCGAACGATCTCAAGAGATCTTGAAGATCTCTGTGCCGAAAGACTGCTGACAGCATACTTTTATATCCCTTGATGGTTGGGACTGCCAACTTCTGCATATTCCTTAAGAATAACAGGAAATCGGCTATTTGGCTCACAGAGGTCGTGGAAGAGGAAATTCCCTCCCTTCTACACCATGCCCTGAAGGAAGCCCACTTAGACTGGTAAACAGCTCTCGATGAAGCCCTCCTTGCATTGGCGATCGCTTTTGCAGCTGTTTTAGAAAAACCTCTCGCTCTGGCCAACTTTTCGATAGTCTGAACACAGTCAGACCCAGAGCGGAGAGGTTTTGGTGATACCTTTCGAAGTGGGGCTGTTTGAGTAGATCTTTCCTCCAGGGCAACGTCCTTGGGAAGTCTACAAGGAAGGACATTACCTCCGTGAACCATTCTCTTGCGGGCCACATCGGGGCGATCAGGGTCAACCTTGTCCCCTCTGACGCCGCAAACTTCCTCATGACTTCCCCCATGATCTTGAACGGCGGGAAGGCATACAGGTCCAAGTTTGTCCAATTCCAGAGCAGTGCGTCTATAGCGATCGCTCCTGGATCCAACACAGGGGAGCAATAAAGAGGCACCTCTTTGTCCTCGACGTCGCAAATAGGTCGACCAGAGGACGTCCCCACAACTTCCATAGCTACCGACAAACGTCTTGATGCAGAGTCCATTCTGTCGGCAGGAGTTGGTCCTGTCGACTGAGAAGGTCCGCTCTGACGTTCTGGACTCCTGCGATGAATCTCGTCAGGATCTTCACTCGCCTTGCACCTGCCCATAGCAGAATCTCCCTCGCCAGGTAAGACAGAGGCCGGGAGTGTGTTCCTCCCTGATTCTTTAGGTACGCAAGGGCTGTGATGTTGTCCGAGTTGACTTGGACAACTTTGTCTGCAACCTTTTCTTAAAAGAACTGTAGCGCCAGGAAAACCGCTGCTAGTTCTTTTACATTGATGTGCCAGGACACCTGTTCCCCCCCTCCAGGAGCCTGACACTTCTTCCCCTCCTAGTGTTGCTCCCCAATCCGAAATGGACGCGTCGGAAAACAACACTAGGTCCGGGTTCAGAAGCTTTAGAGATAAACCCTCTCGAAACTTCTGAGGATCATCCACCATCTTAGATGGCTTTTCACCGACTCGGTGATCTTCAAGGTCGCATCCAGATCCTCTTTGATTCTCCATTCCTCTGCCAGGAAAAACTGGAGAGGCCTGAGGTGTAGTCTCCCCAGGAAAACAAACTTTTCCAGCGAGGAAATGGTCCCCAGCAGACTCATCCATTCCCTCGCCGAGCAAGTTTCCTTCCCCAGGAAGGCTGAAACTCTCTCTAAGCCTTGCAGCTGTCGTTCCTGGGACGGAAACGCCCGAAAAGCCACTGAATCCATCTGAATCCCCAGATACACGATGGACTGTGTCGGGGTCAGATGCGACTTTTCAAGGTTGACCAGAAGTCCCAGGGACTTCGCCAAGGCCAATGTGAACTGAAGGTCCTTCAGACACCTCTCCTCTGACGAGCCAATCGTCGAGATAGAGAGATACTCTTATCCCTGAAGAATGCAACAATCTCGCTACATTCTTCATGAGCACGGTAAATACCATCGGAGCCATGCTTAAGCCGAAACAAAGGGCTCTGAATTGCCAGACTTTGTCTCTCAAAACGAACCTCAGATACTTTCTTGAAAGAGGGTGGATTGGAACGTGAAAGTATGTGTCTTGCAGGTCTAAGGACACCATCCAGTCGCCCGGTCTCAAGGCTCCTTGAACAGACTGAGGCGTCTCCATTTTGAACTTTATCTTTTCTATGAAAAGATTCAGCCTGCTTACGTCTAGGACTGGACACCAACCCAACGGCTGCTTTGGTACCAGGAAAAGTCTGTTGTAAAATCCTGGTGACCCCAGGTCTACGACCTGCTCCACCGCTCTTTTCTCGATCATTTGATCTAGAAGATCGAAAAGTATTTGCCGTTTCTCCCCTTGATATGAAGGAGAAAGATCTCTGGGAGTTGTGGATAGAGGAGGAGGATCCAAAAAGGGGATCTTGTACCCCTGTTCCACGATCTTGAGGGACCAAGGGTCTGTATCTCTCTCTCTCCATGCTCCCGCAAAAAACTTCAGTCTGGCTCCGACTGGTGTCTGAAGGACATGACTTTCACTTGCTTGCTTTCGGCTTGAAAGGAGCTCTTCCTCTTGAAAGTCCTCTCCCTTGAGGAGCTGCTCTCGAGGGAGGAGCCCCACGAAAGGGTTTAATCTTCTTTGGAGCTCACCCAAAAGAAGACGTAGTAGGAACTGCGGGACGTCTCGAGGACTGGGCTAAGAGGTCCTGAGTAGCTTTCTCCTGCAAGCTACCTGCCAGGTCCTTCACCATAGTCTGGGGGAAGAGATGGTTCGAAAGAGGCGCAAAGAGAAGCTCCTCTTTTTGAGCCGTCGTAACTGATCTCGCAGTAAAGTTGCAGAACAGCGCTCTCTTTTTAAGAAAAGCCGTACCGAAGTGCAAAACTAACTCTTCCGAACCATCTCTAACGGCCTTGTCCATGCAAGTTAACACACTGGACAGCTCCCCCAGACTGAGCGAGTCCGGACTCCTAGATTGAATATCTAGGACTCCCAAGCACCAGTCCAAAAAGTTGAAGACTTCGAGAGTCCTTAATAGTCCTTTCATGTGATGGTCGATCTCCTTAGAAGTCCAAGAAATCTTTGCTGTCGACAAAAGGGACCTCCTCTGGGCGTCGACCAGACTAGCAAAATCCCCTTGGGATGACGAAGGGATTCTCACACCTACTTCTCCTTTGGTCTCGTACCAAATGCCCCCTTGAGGGAGGAAGGGCGAAAGTCGACTTGCCCTGATCCTTCCTTCGTTCCATCCAGTCTTGTAACTTCTTAAAAGTCCTCTTGGTGGACAGAGAAGTCTTCATTTCCACGAACTCCTGGGTTTTACAGGACTTCGATGAAGAAAACTGAGAGGGTGGAGACCTGGGAGCTGCAGGCTGAAACTTGTCTCCAAAAGACGAGCGTAACAGCCGCACAAGCACTTTGTAGTCTGAAACAGACGAAACAGACGGCTGCTCCTCCTCAACCGAGTCCGCCGGACTACTTAACTCTCCTTCCTCCCTAAGAGGAATCGGAGACTGCCCCTCCGGAGAGGGCGTACGCCCAACGGGTCTGATCTTCAACAGAGATCTCCGCGGTTTGGATGCAGAAGCTTCTTCAATGCGACCGACCTTCTGTCGATCCTTACTGCATGAAGGAAGAAGAGCGTCTTGACAGCGCTGAGCGTCTTGAGAGGCGATTTGGACTGCCTTAACTTGCTCTAAAGAAGCGTCCTTACACTTCCCGCTAGAGCGTCCAGTCTTAGCTTTCAAAGCGTCCTTCTGAGCGCTCTCGAAAGCCTCTTCGTTCAGAAAAGCGTC
Source organism: Macrobrachium nipponense (assembly GCF_015104395.2). Taxonomy (NCBI): domain Eukaryota; kingdom Metazoa; phylum Arthropoda; class Malacostraca; order Decapoda; family Palaemonidae; genus Macrobrachium; species Macrobrachium nipponense. The sequence goes on along the minus strand of NC_087219.1, from coordinate 5,457,703 downwards.
CCTCCGAGCATCCACAAAAGCGCCCTGACGAGCATCCTCGTCCTGCCGGGCGTCCTCCAAGGCGTCCTGAAAAGCGTCCCAATGAACGTCTTCCCAAGCGTCCTGTCGAGCGGTCTGCGCAGGACGTCGAGAGGGAAAGAAAGCGTCCAGTCCACGTGCCTCCCTACTAGAGGAACGAGATCGGAGGTGCACCGAAGGAGACACAGGAGGAGAAAGACACGAACGAGGAGAAGGAGAAGGGGACTGCTTCGTCCTCTTGACAGGCAGCCTGACGTCCTTCCTACGTTTAGGCTCGACTCCTGTTGGGCGTGTCTTCTGAGCCATCAAAGCCGACAACTGGTCCTGAAGGGACACGAGAATGTTCTTTGTGGGTGAAGAAACTAAAGCAGGCGAAGGGCTGAACCTGCGAGAAGACAAGGGGCGAGGGGACGCCTCATTCCTTCTCACAGGTACAGCTACCTGCCTCTCCGAAGAGCGACTGTAGCGCTTCTCAGCGTCATCCTCTGATGACGTCCTACCTCTCTTCTGCGGCGGAAAAGCGTCATACGACGCAGGTGAAGACCGCAACGAAACCGGAGAGAGAGGACGTGAAGCGTCCTCACTCGGAAAGGTCCCTTTTCAATGGACGCGAGTCTCTCCGAGCGCTCCACCCCTTGCGCCTTGGAGGACGAAAAACAGTCCCTAAGGATGTGAGCCTGAGCACGCTCCTTGGCAGCCTGAGAACTTGCAACAGGTCCTGCCGAAGGGACGCCAGATCGGTGGGGAGCCCCCGTAACCCTCTTGTGGCTTTCGACATGTCCACTCCCTGATTCCTGGGAGTCCGACAGCGGTCTAGGCCTAGAGGCATTATGGGGCCGATCTGACGCCCCCTCCACAACACTAGGGGCACGATCACTCACTTTCACAGAGCCGGTTTCCAAGGCTAACACTTTAGATTCTAGAGTGCGTAACGACACTAAAATAAGAGAAAGGGCATTACCTTCTCCAGACACAGAATCAGGGCCCGAGGGCAACATCACAGGGTTAGGTGAAACAAACTCTACTGGTGTTATTGCAGGTGGAATATTACTTCCCTTACCTTTAGTGGAACCGCTCCTGGAAGAAGACCTCCTGATCCCATCGAGTTACAATTTACGCCGATAAGAATCATACACCTTCCATCCATCATCGGTCAAACCTTCACATTCATTGCACCGATCATCCAATAAACATACATGCCCCCTACACCCCATACATACTGTGTGGGGATCTACCGATGATTTCGGTAGCCTCACCTTACAATCACTCTTCACACACACTCTGAAACTCACTGAACTTGATCCAGACATCACGTTTACAAAAAAGACAATCCAAAATCAAAAAACAGTCCACTATTGCGCGTGCCAAGCCACCAATCTAGAATCAATACCAAAAGACAATCCAGATACTTGACCCTCTTACGCCGAAGCGGTAAAAAAAAATTGTCTCCCGTGTGCCGGAGGTGTTTCAGAGTGAGCGCGGAAGTGGAAAAAATATTTTTTTTCAAAAAATCACAGCGCGCTTAGTTTTCAAGATTAAGAGTTCATTTTTGGCTCCTTTTTTTGTCATTGCCTGAAGTTTAGTATGCAACCATCAGAAATGAAAAAAATTATTATCATATATAAATAATGCGATATATGATAGCGCAAAAAAATTTCATATATAACTGTATTCAAATCGCGCTGTGCGCAAAACGGTTAAAAGTAACAAGTTACTTTTTTTTCATTGTAATGTACACTAAATTGCGATCATTTTGGTATATAACACATTGTAAAATGATAAAAGCAACACAGAGAAAATATTATCACGAAATAATGCATGAATTCGTAACGCACAGACGTACACAAATATTTTTTTCAAAAATTTACCATAATTCTAAATATTGCCCTAGAGACTTCCAATTTCTTTCAAAATGAAGACAAATGATTGAATATTACTATACTGTAAGAGTATTAGCTTACAATTGCAGTTTTCGACCATATCTGACGAGTTAAAGTTGACCAAATGTCGAATTTTTTTATATATATTTTTTATATGCAATTATTTCGGAAATAAGAAAAGCTACAACCTTCAAATATTTTTAGTTTTATTCTACATGAAATTGCGCACATTTTCATATATAAAACTCTATGAAATGCCTAATATGAAATGGAGCAAATATTCCGAGAACGGTACGTATGCTTTTCGGAGATTTGTGGCGGAGAATCGGCGCGCGGAGGGAAGGAAAGATTTTTTTTTAAATTCACCATAAATCTAAATATTTTGCTAGAGACTTCGAATTTGTTTCAAGATGAAGATAAATGACGGAATATTACTAGACTGTAATGGTCGAAAAACGCAATTGTAAGCTATTACAATTGCGTTTTTCGACCATTTCGGTAGAGTCAAAGTTGACCGAACGTGGTTTTTTTTCTATTTATCGTGATTTATATGCAAATATTTCATAAATGAGAAAAGCTACAACCTTCAATTATTTTTTGTTGTATTCTACATGAAATTGCGCACATTTTCATATATAAAACTTTATGTAACGGCTAATTTAAAATGGTGCAAACATTACCACAATCGCACGTATGATTTTTTCGGAAGTGTTACCGCGCGGACGTAAAGAAAATGTTATTTTTTTCATAAATTCACCATAAATCGAAATATTGTGCTAGAGACTTCCAATTTGTTGCAAAATGAAGGTAATTGCTTGACTATTACTAGAATATAAGCGTTTTAGCTTAAAATTGCGTTTTTTGACCATTTCGGTAGAGTCAAAGTTGACCGAAGGTTGAAATTTTGGCAATTATCGTTATTTGTATGAAAATATCTCAAAACCGATAAAAGCTACAACCATGGGTTGTTTTTAGTTGTATTGTGCATGAAATTGCACACATTTCCATAGATAAAACTTTATATAACAGCTAATTTTAAAATGGTGCAAACATTACCACAATCGCATGTATGATTTTTTTCGGAAGAGTTACCGCGTGGACGTAAGGAAAAAGTTTTTTCATAAATTCACCATAAATCGAAATATTGTGCTAGAGACTTCCAATTAGTTGCAAAATTAAGGTAAATGATTGAATATTACTAAAATATAAGAGTTTTAGCTTACAATTGCGTTTTTCGACCATTTCGGTAGTCAAAGTTGACCGAAGGTTGAAATTTTGGCAATTATCGTTATTTATATGAAAATATCTCAAAACTGATAAAAGCTACAATCATGAGTATTTTATTGTTGTATTCTACATAAAAATGCGCACATTTTCATATATAATACTTCATGTAACGGCTAATTTACAATGGTACAAAAATTATGTCAGTGACGAAATAATTTCCGAGATGTGTCACAGATACTTTTTAGTGCGGCAAGAAAGAAATTCGCGCTTGCGTGCCTGCGTAACGATTGTAAACAAAACAACACCTTGATCCGTGAACTCCCAGCATCCCCCAAGGCGCGTGATTCAAAAGTTTTGGGCTGGTAGGCCTATAAGTATTTTTCCGCGAATTTTTAAAAAAACTTTTGTAAGTCGACGTAAAATACGTCCAGTCGGCGTAAGAGGGTTAAGCAACAAGTAAATCAAAATCCTAGGCGGAGGTACTGCAAACAGTTGTTTACAGCACCGGCGACAGAAAAAATATGAATAGAAAATGGGAATGGTTCCTGATATCCGCCTCCCAGCGGCGGGAATGGGTACTACCACCTGGCCGCCCACTGCGTGTGCCGCGAGTTTTGAAATTCTGTCGGACTTCAGAAAATACAGCTATATATACATCTGTCAGGTAAGTTTCATGAACAAAATATGTTTTTGGTTACATTACAACAAAAATTTTGAGGTTATGATGATTTTCGACACTTTTTATGTCGTATTTTTTAAATTTTTTTAGTGACGCCTCATATGCGGAACTAGTTTCCGAGCGAATGAATACACTAGCTTGGGATGCGCAGTTTAAAACATTCCAAAAGCGCAAATAATGAAAAAATCATTGCTTGTTTCCGGTACATAATTAAAAAAACTAAGTTTCTGGTTAGATTACAACGCAAATTCCAAGGTTAGGAAGTTTTTTTATGCTTTTTAACGATACCTCATATGCAGAACTAGTTTCTGAGTGGAGGCACATAAATTAATTAACGCTATTAAACTGTATGGTAAATTGACCGAACAATGACCTCGAACGGTCAAGGACGCTAAGCGTAACAATACCAAACAAAGCCACCTCAATTGCGTGCTTGCCTGCATTTCACTAGGTTGTGTGCTGAGACGTTTCTGTTTTTCATTGCTTTTTTCGTGCAATTACTATGGCTCCTAAACGCCAGAGTACTTCCTCCGATGATAGTTCATCCAAGAAGAGGAAGGTCATCACCATGGAGGTAAAATATGACGTGATCAAGCGTTCGGAGAAGGGACAAACTAACACCGAGATAGGTCGTTCTTTAGGGTTGAGCAGGACGACCGTGGTAACCATTGTGAAGGACAAGGAACGTATTCTTAAGCACGTTAAGGATGCTGCGCCGATGAAGTCAACGGTGATTAACGAGAAGCAACATAGCCAGAGCATTGTTGAAATGGAAACATTGCTCATGATATGGCTGGAGGACCAGAACCAGCGACGTGTTTCAGTGAGCTTAATTGTGATCCAGGAGAAGGCTAGAGCGCTGCATGAGGCAGTAGTGAAAAAGTTTGGAGAAGGCAGTGCTGGTGGTGAATTTTCTGCGAGTAGAGGTTGGTTTAACTGTTTTAAGGCTCGTGCAAATTTGCATAATGTGAAGCTGCAAGGTGAAGCTGCTAGTGCTGATAGCAAAGCAGCAGGTAGCTTTCCAGGTGGTTTGGCTGAGATAATTAAGGATGGTGGTTACACGGCTGACCAAGTCTTTAATGTGGATGAGACTGGATTATTTTGGAAAAGAATGCCAAATCGAACGTACCTTTCCAAGGAGGAGAAGTCAGCACAAGGCCATAAAGCTCGTAAGGAGCGACTGACTTTGCTGTTTGGGGCCAATGCAAGTGGCGATTTGAAACTTAAGCCCTTGCTGGTGTATTTGGCCGAGAATCCCAGGGCTTTCAAGGCATTTTCAAGAGTCAACTCCCTGTGATTTGGAAATCAAACAACAAGGCTTGGGTTACCTTGATGGTCTTCGAAGATTGGTTCAATGACCATTTCGTGCCAGCAGTGGAACGGTATTTGACTTCGAAGGGTCTGCCTTTTAAGGCCCTTTTAGTCCTGGACAATGCCCCTGGTCACCCTTCAAATTTGAGCGACATGCACCCTAATGTGAAGGTGGTGTACCTCCCACCCAATACCACATCACTGATACAGCCAATGGACCAGGGAGTAATTGCTAATTTCAAGGCTTACTACCTTAGAAGGACCATACGTTTTGCTTTGAGGGCCATAAAAGCTAACAAGGAGTTGACACTGAAGCAATTCTGGAAGGGCTACAACATTGCTGATGCAGTGAAGAACATTGCAAGTGCTTGGGACGAGGTGAAGACGACCACTTTAAATGGGGCCTGGAAGAAACTGTGTCCACAGTTTGTGCACAGTTTTGAAGGCTTTGACCAGGCAGAAGACGTCGAGACTGTGACGAGGAAGATCGTAGGGCTAAGCAAGAGGCTGAAACTAGATCTTGAACCTGATGATGTAACAGAGCTGCTGGCATCCCATGGAGAGGAATTGTCAGCAGAGGACCTGCTTGAGCTGGAGCAACAAATGATTGAGGTGGCGGCGGCGGCACCAGAGCCAAAACCCAGGTCATTAACTGTGAAAGGCTTGTCAGAGGGTTTTACTCATCTGGAGAGAGCCTTGACTTCTTTTGAGGCAGAAAACCCTAACGTTGCCAGGTTTGACAAAATAAAACGTGGCATTATGGACTTGGTAACTTTCTACAAGGAGACCCTGAAGGAGAAGCAGACGAAGAGAAGTGTGCAGTCCAGGCTTGACACTTTCTTTCACAAGTCTCCAGTACCACCACCTCCCACTCCTAGTCCTGGTAAGGAATTCTGAACTGTTTTACTAATTTATGTGTTTACATAGTGTATATAAAATGTGTTAATTTTTAAATGTAACATATACTAAATGTTAGAGTAAATTGTAACTTCATTAATTTTCATCATTTGTAATTTTATTGCAGAAGTGGTGACAGTTCCAGATCCCCCTGTACTACCTGTGACAGTTCCAGATCCCCCTGTACTACCTGTGACAGTTCCAGATCCCCCTGTACTACCTGGACCCTCTGTAGCAGCCCGTCCACCTGTACTACTATCAGGTAAGCAATATCATTTTTCTCATTTTTATGTTGGAAATTGTTTACTACATTATGGCATACATACACTACTACATAGTGGTACAATGTGTTTGATGTTGCATAACCTTATTTATTTTTTATTTTTTCATTCCAGACACCTTTGATAGTGACAGCGACCCAGATGACCCTGAGCCTTTCCATGGTTTTGATGGCTCACCCTATTCATCAGGTAAGGAATCCTTAACAAATGTGTATAAAATGTTTTATAAATTGCTAATAGAAATTTTATTAAAAGTGTAAATACATATGCTACAGTTACATCCACCTTACATTTATGTACCCCATCATTCTTTCCAGATCTAGATGTTCCCTCATCAGAGCCCAAGTCAGTTGATACGAGTAGTATCACCTCTCCAACTCCTTCAGGTAAAAGAATTCTTCATTTTTTATATTGTCTACATATGTCAAACAGTAATAACATGTGCAGTAGTTACAGTAGTAGTAGTACATACATACTCTATCATTTATATTTTTTATCATTCCAGACTCCCAAGCACCTGCCCATCCCACTCCATAGCCCAGCCACCCACTCTCATGTACCATATGCCCATCCCAGTAAGCAAGCCAACCACTAGAATTTGGTAAGGATATTTTTTTCTTATTAATGTTTTATTATTTACATATGTAATAACCATGTTATGTATGTAACATACATACTAATCATATGTACATTATCATTCCAGACTGACATGCCTTGTGACTTACATAAACCAGACCTCTACATAGCCTACATGTCTTCATTTTGCTGAAGGTAAGGAATTCTCAGTTGTTTTTAATGTGTGCATACAGTAAATTGTTAATTATGGAACAATAAATTTTGTACACTTAAGTAGTTACATACTGTCTTTTAATATTAATTCTTCATTCCAGACTGCCCATCATCCTAGCCTGTTATCTGTGATAAAGCACACTGAAGTTAGGTATGAATGCTCTACACCTCCATCTCCATCTCCCACAACCTAGGTAACAGCTTTGAGACTCACTAAAAGTTGGTAAGTTATGTAAGGAATTTCTAAATTAAGTTTTATACTACATGTTATATCTGATATTAAACCACTGTATGGTGCATATTACTGTATGTAACTTACTATGCATAGAGGACTTACTGACATAATTATTTTTTGTACATTCCAGAATCCCAGAACCCCCTGAATGATGTAGGCTATGGGGCCACATAAGACTTTGTCCAGGGTTACATAGCACGACAACTTTAAACTAAAAGTAAGGAATTAATTAACATACATTAACTCTTTTAGTACTCGATATATCTACAGTTATTAAAATATTGCATTCACGACTTTCTGTAGTATATTTTGTACTAATTTTGTTACTTTTTCCTTCCAGAACCAACATTTTTCACACAACTCCAGGTTTTTACTACACATTACAAGTGTCATCAAGGGATAACTACAAGTAGAAGCACCATTTTTGGATGGGAAAACTCCCTTCAGGAAAGTATACGTATCAAATGTAACATGTAGTAGTGTAACAAAGTATGAACAGTATGGTTTTTACATACAGTATGTACATACGTACATAACTTTTTTTATTAGGAATTTCCAAACAAGTTTGATTACATGTTATAAACCACTATACGTATGATTATACTGTATGTAACTTACTACTAACATACATGACTTAACTTAGATAATTTTTTATTACATTCCAGAATCCCAGAACCCCCTGAATGATGTAGGCTATGGGGCCACACAAAACTTTGTCCAGGGTTACATACATAGGACGACAACTTTAAACTACTACAGTACTAAAAGT